>NC_080190.1:143850780-144153811 GCF_030028045.1 Hippopotamus amphibius kiboko | reverse complement strand
CCCTTCACCCCCCGCCCCCTCCCATACCTCGAGTTCTCCAGTCCATTCTCTGTATCTGCATCCTTGTTCTTGTCACTGAGTTCATCAGTACCATTTTTAGATTCCGTATATGTGAGTTAGCATACAATATTTGTCCTTCTCTTTCTGGCTGACTTCACTCTGTATGACAGATTGTAGTTCTATCCACCTCATTACATATAGCTCCATCTCATCCCTTTTTATAGCTGAGTAATATTCCATTGTATATATATGCCACATCTTCTGTATCCATTCATTTGTTGATGGGCATTTAGGTTGCTTCCATGTCCTGGCTATTGTAAAGAGTGCTGCAATAAACATTATGGTACAAGTTTCTTTTGGGATTATGGTTTTCTTTGGGTATATGCCCAGGAGTGGGATGACTGGATCATATGGTAGTTCTATTTGTAGTTTTTGAAGGAACCTCCAAATTGTTTTCCATAGTGGCTGTACCAACTTACATTCCCACCAGCAGTGCAGGAGAGTTCCCTTTTCTCCACACCCTCTCCAACATTTGTTGTTTCCAGACTTTGTGATGATGGCCATTCTGACTGGTGTGAGGTGATACCTCATGGTGGCTTTGACGTGCATTTCTCTGATGATGAGTGATGTTGAGCATCTTTTCATGTGTTTGTTGGCCATCTGTATGTCTTCTTTGGAGAAATGTCTATTTAGGTCTTCTGCCCATTTGTGGATTGGGTTATTTGCTTTTTTGGTATGAAGCTGCATGAGCTGCTTGTATATTTTGGAGGTTAATCCTTTGTCCGTTGTTTCATAGGCAATTATTTTTTCCCATTCTGAGGGTTGCCTTTTAGTCTTGTTTATGGTTTCTTTTGCTGTGCAAAAGCTTTTAAGTTTCATGAGGTCCCATTTGTTTATTCTTGATTTTATTTCCATGATTCTAGGAGGTGGGTCCAAAAGGATGTTGCTTTGATGGATGTCCTAGAGTGTTCTGCCTATGTTTTCCTCTAGGAGTTTGATAGTGTCTGGCCTTACATGTAGGTCTTTAATCCATTTGGAGTTTATTTTTGTGTATGGTGTTAGGAAGTGTTCTAATTTCATTCTTTTACATGTTGCTGTCCAATTTTCCCAGCACCACTTATTGAAGAGGCTGTCTTTTTTCCATCCTGCCTCCTTTGTCAAAGATAAGGTGCCCATATGTGTTTGGGCTTACTTCTGAGTTCTCTATTCTATTCCATTGATCTTCCTTTCTATTTTTGTGCCAGTACCATACTGTCTTGATCACTATGGCCTTGCAGTATAGTTTGAAGTCAGGAAGCCTGATTCCACCAACTCCATTTTTCCTTCTCAAGATTGCTTTGGCTATTCGGGGTCTTTTGCGTTTCCATACAAATCGTAAGATTTCTTGCTCTAGTTCTGTGAAAAATGCCATTGGTAATTTGATAGGGATTGCATTGAATCTGTAAATTGCTTTGGGTAGTACAGACATTTTCACGATGTTGATTCTTCCGATTTTGTCTTTCTTAATGTTAATGTCCTATTGTATTCTATTCATTCTAAAAAGAACTTGATGTAGCTAAGGTATACAGGTACACACACATATGTATATGTATATATGTAAATATGCACAGGACACACATATATTAAGTATAAAATTAAAATTTGGGAATTAGGTAAACAGAAAATAAAGATAGGAAAATAGAATCAGCATGGTGAAATACACACTATGTAGTCCTTTAAAGTTGCAAGTGATGAATAAAGAATTAGGCTAAATTTTCTGGCAGTCAAAGAAAAAGGGAAGCACACCAGGTATAAGAATTTAGGAATTCAGGAGAAACACATTTTCCCCGATGCTCTCAGGTCAGTGATCTAAAATCAAAGCTCTTCCATTCTTGCTTAACAACATTTGATCATAGGCATAGGGTGAATTCCACAGTAGCATCGCTGTTATGATGAGATTTTCATGTCTGTTTCCTCATTAGAATGCCTCAGTCAGAACCTCTCACAAATCATTGTTCAAATGATTGATAAAGTGACAAGTTCCATGTTTAAAGGAGTCACTCATTTTAGTCACTTTGAGAAAATGTGAAATGAGTGAATGTTACCATATATAGATCTACTTCTATAGTACTAAGTTATTTACAGCATTGTTAACAATGAACCAGAATCTTCTATTGATAAGAGCTCTCTCCTCATTATAAATAAAGCTCAATATCTGTTAAAGCTTAACTCTTTTAAGGCCAGGGTATTTTTTAAAAGGTATTGTGTCTAATATCATAAGGTTAAAAAAATGTGTGTGTGTATTTCCAAGTGTTAAGTTTTGGGAGAGCATTTTCTCATTTCTAATCTCTTTCATACACCTGTACTTTATGTACAGTCCATGCTCAGTTTCTACCTACTGTTGGTAATTGTTATTTTGGAAACAGATGGTAGGAAAGAATTAATGCAAATCCTAGAAGTGAGTTTTTTTTTTTAATTTAAGAAATACACATATGAGGACAGTTGCATTTGTCCTAGAGGTAGGACCATAAAAAGTGAGGACAGCAATTACATCTTGTCAAATATTTTTTACCTAATGAGGCATGACTTGGAAGAAAAGTATTATGGCGCATTTACAAAATATTCTAGCAAATATGCAAAAGGAGTCATAAATTTCTTCATCTGTAACATGATACTAACTGCATGGTGTGTTTGTAGTGATTAAACAAAGTAAATCAAGGGAAAGCAATTAGCAGAGTGTCTATCAGAGTTAGTGCTTAATAAATATGATTTATTCTACTGTTACTGATATTACTATCACTTTAATATATTTCTATAGTTTTCTGATTTAAAATAGGAGCACATATATACCTATTCTCATTTTCATATTCTTGGCAACACTCTTGGAAATATTTCATTTGGGTGAAGCAATTTTTCAAATTTTTTTCTTAAAATAATATTAGACTTTCTTTTGTTTGTTTTGGGTGGTTTCACTTTCTTTTTGGATGCTCTTGGCAATTTCATGTGTGCTTATTATTCTGATCCAAATCTGGGAGGAAAATATCCCACAACACTGCATAATTTACAAGACCACACAGTGATTTATAAGGGTTCCCTCCCCCCATAGAGCTTTTAATGAGGAAAACTCATCTGTATTGCTGTGTCAAGAAATCACCACCTTTATCACATACCACAGACATAAATGAACCATATAAAAGCAAATAATCCTTAACTCCTCTACAGGAAGCTAGAGCAGAATTTGAGCTTTAGCAGATGCTTAAAATGTGTAACCAGTTCTAGAAACCATGAAATGTGGATACTAACAAGTAGCTACAGATAGTTTATCTAGTGCAGTGGATTTAAAATAGCTTTTAAAAAACTGAAATCTTTTTGACAATATCTAATATACCATATGATTCCCCTGAGAACTCAAGTAATTTTTATTTCTGTATCAACTTTACTTGGATTTAGATAGGGCACTTTTGCCAAACTTGTTTAATTTTGTGCTTTTAATCAAGACAGTAAGTAATGCATTTTCATATTGTAAAGATTCTAACAATGATTGATTATTGGATTCACTCTTAAAGCCTGAATTTTAGAATCAGATATATTTAGCTACTTCTAAACTTTGTAAGCATATCCACATTATAACAAATTGAAACAAGGGAAGCCCAGCACAAAGAAAATTATTTCATGGGTAAATTTCATATAGTCTCTATTCATTATTCAGGATAAATATACAAAGAGACACACCTAATGTTACTAGACTTATGTGAGCTAGTACATATAAATAACTAGAGACAGTGCTTTGTACAAGCTATCAAATATTACAACATGGCCTAAATTCAAAACATTTTTTGCCTAATGCAAGAAGTCACGCCAGAGTTAAAAAGCATGCATGCTGATTCCAAGCTAAGGTACATCTGGTTACACGATTTGATGTAGAGGTAGTGAAATAGGACTCATTTATATTATGTAATAGGCAAAGTATATCCCTGTATGAGTAAATATTGTTCAGGTACCAGTCTCTAAACACTGCTGCTTACCTGTTCTGTCATCTTTGGGCCCCATAGTCCTTTTACCAAGATACACCAATTGATTACGTTTTGCTCCATTTGCTTTGTTATTCTCTCTATCTGTATACATATATACAGATTTTTATCCCTGAACTTTTGGGAGGAAGTTGAAGACATTGTGTCCCTTAACTTCTAAATATTTCAATGTGTATTTCCTAAGAATAAAGATATTTTTAAACATAATTGCATTGCAGTTATCGAAATCAGGATGTAAAATACTCATACACTACTGTTTTGTAAAACAGAGTCCTTATTCAAAATTCATTAGTTTTCCCAATAATGTCCTTTATAGTTTTTTTTCCTGGTCCAGAATGCAATACAGAATCATGTATTGAACTTTATTTTCAAGTTTTTCTTCTTTTACTTGGTTTGTAGATCTTGACATTTTTGAAGAATTCAGGCCAGTGACATTTTATTTGGGTTTGCTTTGTTTCTATTTGAATTGAATACAGTTATACATTTTTTAGAGGAAAATTACTAAAATGATATTCAGTTTTTCTGAGTACTTTATATCAGGTGTCAAGAGACGTTGGCTTGTTGCAAGTGTTGGTGATGTTAGCTTTGATCTCTTGATGGTGATCCACAAGGATTCTCCATTGTAGAGTCAACATTTTCACTTTATAATAAGTATGTAATTTGTAGGGAGATACTTTGAGAATATTTAAGTATCTGTTTCTCATCACACTTTCTACCACTACTTTTATATCTATTGATAATTTTCTAAATCTATCATTACTTTACATTTATTGATTGGCATTCTTCTATAAGGAAGACATTTCCCTTCATTTCTTTCTTTATTTTTTCATTTGTTTATTTAAACTAGATGAACTCAGGGCTTCTTACTGTATTCAGTAGATTATGATCCATTTTTATACTTATTTTGATTCACACATGGTCCCAGATTTGGTCAGTAGGATTTCCTTTAGGCTAGCTACTGTGACCTTTTGGGACATCCCCATGATGCCTTGAGCATGTCTTTACTTTCTAATGTACCAAAATATTTCAGTTTATCTTGTATTTTCCCTGCCCCTGCCAGGGAGTTAGCCATTTAGCCAAAGAGCTGTGTTTTCTTTTAGTAGGGAATGGTATGTGGAAGTCAGCACCTGGGCACTAGTTGTACTTCTTATTACTGATGTAACATTGCTTCTAGGCCCTCTCGTGAACAGTTAAGATATCTGTCTCTATCTTGTTTTATCTTTATTTCTATATCTACATCTGAATCTGTCTATAAAGCATGAGTGAATGCACATACGTGTGTATGTGTGTGTGTGAACCATTAGTTCACATTTCTGTCACCAATACCTTTATAACATGAGTGTATTTTCCATATAATCTTCCTTCTTTGCATACATGTAAATGTCTTCTCCAAAAGAAGTTTGATTTTCATTATCCATAATATATTTACTCATTTGCTTATGACTCAGATATAAAAAAAGTTTCAGAATTGACAACTGATACCACTGTAAACAACAAACTAGAATTCAATATTTGTTTACAGTTTTCCTTTTTGCAATAAATTTATATAGTGATATATACACATTTTAAATGTATGAGTTGATGGATTTTGTCACATGTGCATACTCATAGAATACATACTCTGGTACCTTTCTATGACCTCAAAAAAGTTCCCTCGTGCCCTTTCTTCATCATCCTTGGGTTGCAGGATGGACATACAGTTTGTTTGTTTACTTATTTATTTATTTATATTTTTAAAATTTAGGTTTATTGAGGCATAATTTACATACAGTAAAATTCATTTTTTATAGTGCAGTTTGGTGATTTTTTTTTTGTTTTTTTTTCTCTTTTTTTTTTAATTGACATACGGTTGATTTATTGGGTGGGCCAAAAAGTGCCTTCGGTCTTTTTAAGTAAAAATAAAAGACACATTTTTAATGTTCACCAAGAACTTTATTGAACAACGTATTCACCCTTTTGTTCCACTACCTTCTGCCATTTTTCAGGCAACTTCATAACTCTGTCTTCCCAAAACTTTTTATCTTTTCGAGCAAAGAACTGTTGCAGGTACCTTTTACAACCTTCCAGGGAATTGAATTTTTTTCCATTAAGAGAATTTTGTAAAGACCAAAATCAATGGAAATCCTAAGGTGCAATGTCCGGTGAATATGGTGGACAAATCAGAACTTCCCAGCCAAGCTGTAACTGTTTTTACCTGGTCATCAGAGAAACATGGGGTCTTACATTATCCTGACGGAAGATAATGCATTCTCTGTTGACTAATTCTGGACGCTTTTCGTTCAGTTTCTCTAATTGGGAGCAGTACTTGTTGGAATTAATCATTGGGTTTTCCAAAGGAGCTCATAATAGAGGGCTCCCTTCCAATCCCATCATATACACAACCTCACCTCCTTTGGGTGAAGAACAGCCTTTGGTGTGGTTGGTGGTGGTTCATTTCACTTGCTCCATGATCTCTTCCATTCCACATTGTTGCACAGTATCTACTTTTCATCGCTCATCACAATTTGTTTTAAAAACAGAACATTTTCATTATGTTTCAGTAGAGAACTGCATGCAGAAATATGGTCAAGAAGGTTTTTTCCCCTTAACTTATGTGGAACGCAAACATCAAAGTGATTCACATAACCAAGCTGGTGCAAATGATTTTCAGCACTTGTTTTGGATATTTTTAGTATGTTGGCTATCTCCTGCGTGGTATAATGTTGACTGTTCTCAATTATTGTTTTGATTTGATTACTATCAACTTTAACTGGTCTACCTGACCGTGGAGCATCGTCCAGCAAAAAATCTCTAGCACAAAACTTCACAAACCACTTTTGACACAGTCGATCAGTCACAGCACCTTCTCCGTACACTGTACAAATCTTTTTGTGCGTTTCAGTTGCGTTTTTACCTTTCTTGAAATAATAAAGCGTAATATGTTGAAAATGTTGCTTTTTTCTTCAAACTTTAATATTAAAACGGCCACACAAAAATTCACCAATTGTCTTTTTTTAAAATGCACACTGTTAGATTTTATGTGACAGCTGTCACATAAAATCTAACAAAATTGTTTCAAATGAAATTAAAGACAACTAAGTGCTACTAGAGCCATCTTATGGAACAAAATGAATGAACATTTTGGCCCACTCAAGACAATGTTGTGTTAGTTTCAGGTGTACAGCAAAGTGATATATATATATATATATATATATACATATATTCTTTTTTCAGATTCTTTTCCCTTATAGATTATTCCAAGATATGGAGTAGAGATCCCTGTACTATGTAGTAGGTCCTTGTTGGTTATCTATTTGATATGTAGTAGTGTGTATATGTTAATCCCAAACTCCCAATTTATCCCTCTCCCCCTTTCCCCTTTGTTAACCATAAGTTTGTTTTCTGTGTCTGTGAATCTATATCTGTTTTGTAAATAAGTTCATTTGTATCATTTTTTTAGATTCTACAGATAAATGGTACCATGTGTTTGTCTTTCTCTGCCTGGCTTCACTTAGTATGATAATCTCTAGGTCCAAATGGCTGCAAATGGTATTATTTTATTCTTTCTTATGGCTAATATTCCATTGTGTATATGTACCACATCTTCTCTATCCATTCATCTGTTGATGGACATTTAGGTTGCTTCCATATCTTGGCTATTGTAAATAGTGCTGCAGTGAACGTTGGGGTTGCATGTATCTTTTCAAATTAGAGTTTTCTCCAGATATACACCCAGGAGTGGGATCACTGGATCATATGGTAACTTTTAGTTTTCTGAGGAATCTCCATACTGTTCTCCATAGTGGCTGCACCCATTTACATTCCCACCAACAGTCAACAATGTAGGAGGCTTCCTTTTTCTCCACACCCTCTCCAGCATTTACCATTTGTAGACTTTTTGATGATGGCCATTAATGACTGGTGTGAGGTGATACCTCGTAGTTTTGATGTGAATTTCTCTAATAGTTAATGATGCTGAGTATTTTTTCATGTACCTGTTGGCCATCTATATGGACATGCAGTTTAAATAGACTGTCAGAATAGACTTTATTGAGAAGGTGACATTTAACTTCGAGGAAGTAAGGGAGTGAGTCGTATAGGTAACTAGAAGAGAAATTGTCTAGGCAGAGGGAAATCCTGTGCAAAGACCCTAAGGAAGAAACATGCTTGGTATATTTGAGGAACAACAAGGAGGCTGTGGCAGTGAAAGTGGAGTAAATGAAACAGAGAATAGTAGGAGAAAGGGAAGAGAGATGGAAGGAGCAAATGTGTACAGATCATGAGGGATCTAATTGGCCATTGTAGGGTGTATTAGGCAGCTATTGTTGTAATAGTGATATATGACAGACAACTTCAAAACTTTATCTCCAGCACCAAGCATTTATTTCTCATTCAGGATTCAGCAGGTCAGTTGTGACTCTGCTAAGCTTGTCTTGGATTGGCTGGGCTTAGGTCCAGGTTGCAAGTTGGGATCAAGTCTGCCCCATATGTCTCCTCATCGTGGTCTAGTAGCTGTCTGGGCTATGTCCTTCTCATAGTGGATGGCATAATGCAAGAGGGATGAGTGAAAACACAAGATGTCTCTTGAAGCTTTGACTCAGAACTGAAGCACTGTCTTTTCTACCCATTTCATTGGCCAAAGATAGACATTTGCCCAGGCCTAAAGTCAGTGGGACAGGGTTTTGTACTCTGTCTACTTTTGTGAGAAATACTAAAAATTCACATAGCAAAGCACGTGAGTGTATAATTCTATTACAGAGAGGAAGTAATGAGTTGGGAATGGTTTAATCTGCCACATGGTTACTTTGCCTATAAATAAAATCGGGAAAGCTTGCAGGATTTCAGGAGATAATCTGATTTAAATTTCAAAAGTGTCAATCTGATTTCTGTACTGAAGATATACCCTAGGGTACAAGGAAAGAGCAAGGAGACTATGTGGGAATTATCACAGCATTCAGTGAGGAATGCTGGTGGTTTAGACGAGGGTGGTAGTTGTAGAAGTAAAGAGGTCAGGTTGTGGATATCTTTCAAAGGAACAGTCAACAGGATTTCCTGAGGGATTGGATCTGGGACATGAAAAGAAAAAGAGGAATGAACAGTAACTTTAAATTTTTCAAGCTAAACAGCTAGACCTAAAGGATAAAGGGGCATCAGCTGAGATGGGGAAAACTGTATATAGTGGAAGATTAGGAGCTGAGTTTTCATTATTTTATGTCTGAGTTGCCTAGTACGTATCCAAGTGGACAGGTCAAGTATGAAATCATCAGGTCTGGAGTTTAGGAGAGAGATCTAGTTGAAGAGTTAAATTTGAGAGCCTTCAACATATTGATGATACTTAAACCCATGTCCCATATTCTTTGCAATAGCCACATAACTGGTGTAGTTGGTTCTACTCTTCCAATTTTCCAATTCTTCTTCCATTCTGCCAGCATTTATGTTTTGAAAGAAAAACTCTGATCCTATTACTGCATACCTTAAAAGCCTAGCCAAAGGTTTGCCTAGCTTAGAAGACAAAATCCAAACTTAATACAGAGCTTCACCATCTGGCTACAATATATTCTCATTTTACCTAATTAAATCCTATTTATCTTTATGGGCAAGACTCAAATGTCAACTCTTTTGTTCAATTTTCCTGATGGCCCAGGGAAAATCAATTTTTTTTTCCTTCATGTTTCCCCAGAACTATTTGTATACTTCTCCCTGCAGTATTCAATATGGTAGCCACTAACTACATGTAGCTATTGTACACTTGAACCGTGGTTAGTACAAATTGAGATGTGCTGCAAATGTGAAATCCATATCTCATTCAAAGATTTAGTACAAAAATATATAAAATATACTATCAATAATTTACATACTTGTGAAATGGTAATATTCTGGATATATTAGGCTAAATAAATTATTAAAATTGATTTCACTTGTTTAATTTTTACTTTTTAAATATGGCCTGCTAGAAACTTTAAAATTGCACATGTGGCGTCTCATTTGTGGCTTGCAATTGATTTCTGTTGGACAATGCTACCTTAGAGCATGTGTATCACTGTGTGATTACATCTCTCTTAGTCACATCATATTTGTTCTTCTTAAAAAAAATTCTGAGTTTTTTTTTTTTTTGGGGGGGGTACACCAAGTTCAATCATCTGTTTTTATACATTGAGTTTTTGAAAAGAGAAATTATGTTTGATTTCTGTTACTAAGACCCAGTAGGATTATGACTAGACGCTTAATAAACGTTGGTTGAAAGTTCATTGATTTCTGATTGATGCTTGTTGTGAGACACTGATCTGTAGACAGATTGCCTGCAGCATAAACATAAATAGAATTTGAAAAAGAATCAACTACAGGAGGTCCATAGTATATATTTAAGAAGCCCAAGTACTTTGACAAAGTCAGTCACAATTTTAGCTAATCACATATTTGTATTACTATTTCAACCTGTTTCCTAAGAGTACTGCATTTAGGATCAAACTGCAAATTAAAATATTGTATTGTTTGTGGTAAAGATTAATAATGTCACATACTTTTATAGCTAAATTCTTCAATTTAATTTTTACAAAGACAGGATTTTTTTTCTGACATCAAATTTCTAAGTGAATTCTAATTATAACTTTTATTTTAAAACATTTACGTGTTAAGAGAATCATACTCTATTATTATTTTTACTCTTGTGAAATAAAATAAGAATACGTAACTTTATGTAAACTAAAAATTGTAAATTCTGAGTGAATTCTCAGGACCTAGGAACATCTCAAAGGGATAAAAATAAAGGTAAATAAGTTTCTTTTCTTCACTTTCATTGTTTCCCTGTCCCTATTGTATCCACATATATCTGTTCTGATTTTGGAAATAAAATTAAAAGGAAATATCCACTGAGCAATGAAATTCTGACGAGATCAGGACCCACCAAAATGAATAATCCAATGAAGAAAACAGTAAAATGCTTCCAGAAGCCCTCTGCCTCTGATATGATAGGGGATGTGATGTAACTCACAAAGGGAGAACACTGTGGTAGAAAATGCAGAGTTAGAGGCTGAAAATTAGTATGTATTGTCAGTCCTGTTCAGGGCGAAGTGCATTGATTTTAATGGCTGGTCCTAGGTATCTAGACAGAAATACTCCTGCAGGGAAGAATAACATCTCAAGATATGTTAATTTGATGTAAATCTCTCTTTGGCATGCTGAATTTCCCCTTTATGGTTTACTCAACAGGGTTTTGGTTTGTTATTTGGTCTCAGGAGTGCTCTGCCCTTCAGAAAAGGAGTGGAGGCATAATTTATTTTCCATGATAAATTAATAGCTATCATCTGATCTACAAATCATTATCCTATGTGCTTGGTCAGGCTAAATAATTTTTGTAAAGTAATAAAACTAATGCCTGAGTCTGAGACTAAAGGGAGTCCCTGCTAAAACTCAACTATTTAGGAAACTCTATATAAGCATAGTCTGTTGGTTTCTGTGTGTATTTCTACTCCCTATCAGCTTGACTTAACCAAATTTGAAGGATTCTTCTAAACATTATCGATGATAGTCTCATAAAAAATTTCCTCCATATGCAAAATTTTCTTATGTGTATGCAGAGCTATTTCATTTCACTGAGAACAAGGGGTAAGACCTAATGCTGGAATGTTGACCTCATTTGGGTGCTCAGTAATATTGTTCAACAAACACTTGGACTAAGTGACAGAAACGGAAGAAGTTTGGCCTGTTACCTTGACATATAAATGTATGCTTGAAAAGTGAGTGATTTGCTTTTTCCTCATTAACTGTGTCTGGCTTCCATGTGAAAGATAAAGATGCTCAAGGTTCAGTTTAATCCTAAAAAACCTGTCCTTTTCCCTAAGTATCCTGAGCCAAAATAAGATGTACTTTCAAAACTTTCAATGTTGTTAAATACCTTGCTCAACACTTAATAGTTTGAAGTTTGGGGGTTTTATGTTTGGCATTAGGCACTGATGCCAGTGATTCAGACATAATATACCCCCACATAACCTATAGACATGTCGAGCCAGGTTCTCTCCTCATGGAGATATTCTGAGAGCAATTTAGAAAATTCTGGAAGCACATTGACTCTTCATGGGAACTATTAATTTCATTGCCATCAAGCGTAGTAAATCATGCCCAAATAGTCTGAATCTGTACTTAAAATTTTGAAGACTTCAACCAGAGATCATTTTTTTGTTCATCTGCATGGTAACTTGCATTTTTAACAATAATACTGATGACCTAATCTCATTTTACCTTTTTGGTTAGAATAGTGTGCTAATATACTCTCATTACTCTCACTACATTATAAAGTACATGATGGGTACTTGAGTGCTGAGAATCATAATTTTCAATCTAAGGAAAATGTTAAAGATGATTTAGTTCAACCACCTTATTTTAGGTGCCCCTAGAAGTTAATTAACTTTCTCAAAGATGTTAATTAATAACTGAGAGCTAGAACCAGGACTGAAACCCAGATCTCCTGATAAATTCTAGTCCCTGTCTTTCCACTACATAATTTTGTCTTAAAAATTTGAATCAAAAAGATTCGCTGGAAAGGGGAAAAGATGTTGAGCTAGGTACTATTCCAGATCTTTGGAATGACTAGGAAATTTACCGTGCCCTCAGAAAGCTTATAGTCTAAAGAGGGAGACAGCTAAGTAAATAAGTTAGAGCTTTAACATTCTTTAGATATTCTGATAGAAGTAAATAAAGTTAGAAAAAGAGAGCACAAAAAAGAAATTATCTATTTTGCTGGTAGGTGATTGGAACATGCTTGATAGAGAATGACTCCTGAGAATTTTGAAAGAAAGACTGGGCTAGGCATTCCACATTAGGGGAAGAAGATTTAATTCTGGTTTCTGACATGAAGACATTGTACAGATGTTACCAGAAATATGAATGAAGCCAAAAGAATGTTTTCCTATTTGCCCTATGCAGAAAAAATGTGGCACCTTCTTACAGATGCTTAACAGGCTTGGTTACTAAGACTCATGGGACATAGTGATATTAGGCAAAGTTTCAGCAGTACTTCCATACTGTACGATTGTATGTGTGTGTTTTGTGTGTGTGTGTGTGTGTGTGTGTGTGTGTGTGTGTGTGTGTGTGTTGAAATGCAGTTATTGCCAACTTTCAAAGTGATAGGCTGAAATGACTATATTTAAGGATAGGAGAACTAAGGAAACTAGACAATAAGGAGTGATGGTAATCATTTAAAATATGTGAAGTTTACCCAAGAGTTACCATCATCTTACAGAAGGATATTTTTCCGAAGAGATTCAGCTTACATTATTTGAAAATATTTTAAGGGTTTGGTTTGCTTATTCTTATACTTTCTTGACAAATGTGTTACTTGGTAATGGGATATACAGTGGCAGATATGGCATTTGTAAAAACCTTTAAAATGAACATGAATTAGAGTAGGAAGAAAAGTACAACCTGAAAGTAGGTTAGATGGTAACATAAAAAAAATTGAGTGCACTAACACCAGTTTGTTTTTATTGGTCTATACTGCCTTTGCCAAATGTATTATTTTTCTTTTTCCTTTTACATTTTTGTTCATTTATATTGCCAAAGATATTCAATGTGAATACATTTTGTGAAGTTACAGTCAGGATCTCTTTATGGAAGATGTGTGTGTGTGTGTGTGCGCGCGCGCGCACACATGCACAAGTGAAACATGCAAATATTTAAGTACATTTTTAATTCTTGGTTTCTAGATAATACATGATATCTGGTCCTAAAAAGTCATGGGTCTCCTTTTTATGTGCGAGGATCTGACTTCTGTTAGGGTTGTGAGTTTGAGGAGAGTTAGACCAGGCACTGGACCATGTATGATCTAATTTTGTCTTCACAACAGGACTCTGAGGTCATTGTTCATATTTTGAATTTGACAAATAAAAAACTGATGCTCAGGGAAGTTAAATTGTGTACAAACAGACTATATTGGTGATGAAACAGAGATTCAAATAAAGATCCATCTAACTCCTGAGTTGACTGTCCATTCTACTATGCTGTACCACATCATATGTCTGAAGTGAACAAGAGAAAATTCTGTGGAGAAAAACCAAACCAATAGAGCAAGTTGCTTAGGACAGTTCATAGGAGGAATGACCAGGGTACAGAGAAACTCAGAGGGAACTGGTAGCTTTCTTTAAACATTGAAAGGATTATCAGGCCAAAGGAGCTATTATAATTAATTTGCATAATCCCTAAGGGTAGAATGTGAACCAATATGTATGTGTAAAAGTTGCAAGGAAACATCATTTTATGAAAGAAACATCATTTTATGAAAGAGATAAGGACAGACTGCAGTTACTTTGAAGCTAATCAATGTTCTGTCATTGGACTCACTCAGTCATAGGGTGTGTAATCATTTCATAGTTTATTACCCAAAACAATCAAATGTAAAATCTGTAGTTTGATGAAGTTGCCTTTTAAAAAATTATGGCTACTGTCAGTTGAGTAAACTGTGCAATTAGGATAAGTACCAAGAAAGTGAGTGAGTGATTTTCTAAATAAACAACTGAAAGCTGACAGCCTAGATTATTGCCATGCTGGGGTTTCTGCTAGATTTATTATTATTTTTTCCTTTGGTTTTACCCAAGTGTATAAAAGGTGATGTGGAAAGTGTACCTCTTTTTTCCAGTTTTGAGTATTCATATTTTACATTTCAAGTTAAGCATATAACATGACCGAAATCAACTTAAGAAAAATAGTAAACTCATATTCCCTCAAATTGAGGTTTAGAAAACATTCAACATACATAGGTATATAGGTTATTCTGACTCCAACTATAAATGAGAAAGTGTTTCTAAATGTGAATGTTTCGATACCATCAACTTATTGTTTTTAAAGGACATATTAATTTTTGTAGAAAACCTTTGGTTTCCCAGTTATTGTATCATAAGTGGCTTTGAGTGTGTCATTTAAAGTATATATACTTTAACTTAGCACAAGTATGACTAAATTACAGTTGCGAAAGGATTGACGGTTTGTAAATAGAAATGCAAGTCAACATAGAATTTTAAAGCATTCCATATTTCCACTGATCTCTGTCTGCATATTTGTACCTATTAAATGCATGAACAAATGGAAACTTACTTGCTCAATAATCTTGAGCATTTCGCGTCACACCTCTGAGTTTCTGCCTGTCTATAAAAGGAAGGAATTGGATCGGAAATGTCTTAAGTGTTTGCTAGTGTAAATGGGTAAATGCATAAAATTTGGTAATGTATCAACCCACAGAAAGAATCCAGAAATACTTAAAACAAAATTGTAATTCAAGTAGGAAATGTTTTTCATAATCTTCTGTGGTTTGCAACTCATGTCCTCTATGCAAGTCAGGATGCTTGAGCCCCAAATTTTATTTAACCACCTACCTCTATGTAGACAATTTCCAGATCTTCCTCTTCTGCCCTGACCTTTATATTCTTCCCAGTCACAGATTTCTTTCTGTTTATGAAACATCTTTACTTAGATGTTCTGCCATCACCTTAATCTAAACACGGAAAAAAAAAAAAAGGAATTCATGGTGTCCCCTTAGCCTATCTATTCTGCTTTTCTTGCATCTTCATTTTCAAGCAGGGACCCTGGGCCTCCTCTGCCCAGTCCCAGTCATTCACATCTGTAGCTGATCTCAAGTCCTGCTGATTCTTACTCAGTGATTTTTCATTCCTGTACTTTTGCATTTTCACAGTTTCATCCTTGTCCATGCCCTGTACTTCCAGACTATTTTAGGGCTTCCAAGCAAACCTGCCTGTCTGTATTCTTTCCTTATTTTCATGGACACTGTGGAGAGCTATAGAATCTTTTTATTCAAATGCCTTTTGAGCAGCAAGACAAACTTCTTTCCTGACTCTAACAATTTGGCAGCTGGTATGTGCCTTTAGGGTCGTACTTATTTTTATATGTAAATTCCAAACATAAATGTTTACTTATGTAAGTTCTGTCTCTCATACTAAATTAGGAGTTGGTTTAAGATTAGAACTGGGTCCTTCTCTCTCCTCTTCCTTTTTTTCTACAGATTTAATTGAATAGCTACTTGTGTAAGACACTCTACCAAGCACTTTGGCAGCTACAAATATGGTTGGAACATGGCTTTTATCCTTAGGAAGAGAACTCCCACTTCATAAAGTAAAGGAAACTAAAATTTGTTGAGTACATTTAGGTGCTGGGCCTAGGTCATGACATACATTATCTCAGTTAGTCGTCTTGAAAACTTTTTTTCAGCTTTATGAATATATAAATGACATGTAACATTGTGTAAGTTTAAGGTGTACAGTAATGATTTGATATATGTATATATTGCAAAATGATTACCTCAGTAAAGTTAGTTAACACATGCATCACCTCACATAGTTACAATTTTTTTTATGGTGGTGAAAACTTTTAAGCTCTATTAGCAACTTTCAAATACACAATATAGTATCGTTAACTGTATTCTTCTTAAAACTTTGTACAGTTAAATTATTATCCCCATTTTATAGTTGAGGACAAGATTAGAGGGGGTTAAATAGTTTATCCCAAAGTTTGTTGACTCTGAAGCCCTAGTTCTTAGTTCCATTGGCCTGTACTGAAATCTATATTTAAAGATTCCTAAATTAATGACATTAATTCTGGTATTATAACAGCCTAGCTGTTTTCCAGATGGTTTCTTATAAGTTCAAGTAACTAATATGCATCAACTTTCTTTTTTTCTCATAAATAAGTGGCACTGTGGTTACTGACATAAGAAGTTTATTATTTAGATCATAAACACTATTGAAAGCAGTATTCTGTGGAACACAAAAGACCCTATGTATGTGGGAAACTCTATAGAATAATAATGTATTATATTTAGATCTCAAAAAATTTTATTTCATTTTGGAATTCATTTAGAAACATACATTTCTTAGTTAATTAAATATCACATGATACTTTTTAAAAAGGATGTAGCATACAACCATTCTCTCAGGCGAATTATTTATTAATCCTGTCCTTCTATAAACCTTGGTAGGGCTATTTTAGGATGCCCATTTTTTAAGACAAATAAGACTAATATTTTTCTTCTAAGACCACAGACCACATAAAATGGATTTGTGTCTGAAGTGGTTTTTGTCAGCAAACATGAAAAGAGCATATCAAATAATTTCTGTGGTAGCCATGGCCCAAAATCTCTAGCAGGTTGAGATTTAGGTAAATAGTAAAGATAAATACATGTGTTTTTTTTCCGTGCCTGCCAATTCACTGCCTTTCAAGATTACTTTAATAAATAATTAACAGTATATGGTAAAAATTCTTCAGTTCCCTTGTTTAGAATAAAACCACTGCCTCTCTACTCTGAAACTATTTTGTGAGAACATGACTTTTAAAACTTTTACATAGAAATTATCAAATTATTTTCAATAAGTATTTTTAATGTTTGTACATGGCTAGACAATCTTTATCAGGAAATGCCACTGGAATTATTTAAAATGAAATTAAGACAACCCTCCGCCCCACCACCAAAGATGAATTAAGATAGAGACAATAAAGATGAAGATGGTAACAAAGAAGAAAATGAAGGAGGAGGGTGGAGGAAAAGGAGAAGGAGGGGAAAGGAAAAGAAGTAATAATAAAGCTAAAACATGGGTTTCCACATGGGTCATTATTGACAGAAGTTTCTGTGATTCCTTGTCCCTGCATTGTGAAACACACCTGAGTTTCCTTCCTTCCTAAGCGTAGATAGCATCATGGATGGTTAAGGTTTTATATACCTATCAAGCTCTTGGAGTAGCTGAGTTAGGTTTGGTTTAAAGGCTAAATTCCATACAGTAGTTACCAGCACAGGATTTTCCTGACACCAGAGAGGACTAATTATCTAGTTCCAGCAGGTCAATGCATGCTGGAGAGGAATGAGCAGTTCCCTACAGGGAGTCTCCTGTCTGGTAAATAGACTTCAGTCTCCAGTACTATCAGTCCTTTGCTTTTAAGAAACACTTAATTCAACTGAATTTTTTTTTAGTCCAAGATAAAAGGATACCTGCCTGCTATCTGCCATCATCTACTATGCTTGATGATTTATCACTTCCATAGCTTGTCAATTAAAAGTGCTTACAAAGACAAAATCTGCAGTAATGTTTTTTAGCATGTTTAATAGAGTTTGGTTAAGTAAACATCCTCAACCAAAGCAGCAAAAGATATCTTAAAATAAACAGAGCTACTGTGCCAAGTTCATAATTACTTACATATTTAATACTTTGCCCATCTTCTAAGCATGGTCATTAAAGCCAGATTTGTATACTTAATATAATTGTCACCATAGCTGTTTAAATACTATAGGCTATTTACATACTTGAATCTTTTTTTTTTTAATTCTCTTTTCTCCTTCAGTATTATAAAAACTGAAATTTTTTGCACAAAACTTATTTCAAGTAGCTGGTAACAACTCTGTCTATAACAACCGAGACCGAATTACTGGTCCTGGTAGTCAGCTTTTCCTTGGGGAGACATACTGTTGTTCGAATTCTCCAAACTAAGTGTTCTTTGGGGAAGTACTGAGAAGTTTCATATCCCAAATTAGAAGCAGCATGGTTAGTTTCTTAAAAGGCTCGGTAAATGACAACCAAAAAATACCAATATTAAATGAAGCAGTATAAGCAATATTAGATAAATATATAAACTTTGAAGAAAGACTGCTAGGAGATGTAATCTCACCTCACTGGCTCTCAGTTTCTGGCCTGGGAAATAGTGGTGGTGGTGAGAAATGTAGCTATATTGGAAGGTGACTTTTTAAATTAAAGAGAGTAATAATATAATTGACTGACATATTCATGTTTAATAAATATTAGCTATTAATTGTTCAAATATTTTAGTATATAATTTCCCATTTTATATTTCCATCATTGTTTATATTCATGCAAATAAGTTGTTGATTTTCAAATATTTCTCCCATATATATCTAGGAGTTTATATTTGTGTGTAACCTACAGTGGTTTATTCTTGTCTGAACACTTTAAGCTAAGGCATTCCATTGAAGGAATGGGTGATTGACATAAAATGAACACAGAATTTGAGGAGCTGTCCTCATGGGTCAATGTTGAGTTCCATTTTGTTCAGCTCCATCATTAGTGAACTGAAGAAAAGAAGTAAGTAGCATGAGAAATACATCTGCAGAGGATAAATGAAGATGAACTTCAAATTCTCAGGAGAGGAGAGTATAAATAGATCCTCAGAAGGCTGCTGAAATTGGTAGCAAAGAAGAGAAAGAAATGTAGACCTAAGTAAGCACATATAAACACATGAGCACTTTAATAATGTGAGACCCAGAAAGAGGAAAGAGCCAAGCTAATAGATAGTACAAATAGACAGTACAATTTGCCAAGGGCACCAAAGCCCCAAAGAACATAGTATTCTATAATGTTAAACGAAATCTGCGTTTCTCATTTCTTAAATGTAACAATGAAATTGGGGAGATTATAGCCTAGCATAGTGTTGAGAAGAAGTTTTAGGTTTGAGACCCAGCACTGGTAGGAGCTGTGTGGCCCTCTGCTTCTGTAAAATAAAGAGAATTATATTACATACCTCATAGGGTTGTTCCGATGGTGAAATGAGTCTAGCACTAGATTGTAAATTTCATAAGATGAGAAATTGTGGTTTGCCCACAATTGTGTCTCCATTGTCTGTTGTGATGCCTGATACATGATAGCTAATGAATGCGGGTATTTTGAGATAATATTGAATCATAGTGTTGTTTTGAAGGTTATGTAATATATATGAGAAACTATCTTGAGCTTTTATTTGTTTACTTGGTTGCTACCTGCCTCCTTTCCTAGGAAACCAGCTCCATGCAACCAAGAAAATTACCTTCTTGTTCCCTGCTCTATTCCCAGTATCTAGAACCTTGGCATTCAAATATGGTTTTCCAGCCAGCTCATGGATCACCTGGAAGTTTGTTAAAATGATAGAATTATGGATTCAGATCCAGACCTGCTGAGTTACAATCTGCATTTACTATCCACTCATAATTCTGAAACACATTAAATTTGAGAAGCACTGGTCTAGAACATACCTGCCCCTAGTAATTTCTCTATAAACTGTTATTGGATAAATGACTGTAAGCTACGTATTACATTTAACAGATTTAACTAAATACATGTACATCATAATGTTCTTAATAGCTTTAATGAACTGTAATTTGCATACCATAAAATTCACCCATTTTAAGTGTAAATCCAATGACTTTTAGTAAATTTACAGAGTGGTACAACCAGTACTACAATCTAATTTCAGAAAATTTCTGTGATGCCAAAAAGATCCCTTGTGGCCATCTGCAGTCATTCCCTATTTCCAACTCCAGTCCTAAACTCAACCACTGTAATAATGTTATTTTAATATCCACCCACCATTCCCTATTTTAGATAGAGAGTAATTAAAGGGAGAACAAATATATCTCTTCCATTCACACTTCAGTAAATAAAAGTGATTCTTGAACGAATTTCACTGTGGTTTAACTTGGCATTAACCATATTTAAATGGAATTGATAAACAACTAAGAATTCAAATATGGCTCAAGACGGGTGTTTACCACTTTTCAGGGAACAAAGCATTTTCAAATAGTTTTTTTTTTTCCTAAACTTATTGAGCATACATTTACAAGAAAATATTATCAGTCTAACAAAAACAGAAGCCGTAAGAGTTTAGTCTTTTTCTTTAATACGCTATTATTACAAATCATTGCTATCTAATCAGAGCCAGTCCTAGGCCAGTTTACAATCTTTAACTTAGGTTGTTATTTGATGTTTTGTAATTATTTGGAAATTTGTGTTAGTTGAGACTGACCTTCGGAAAAGTCTCTTTACTCATTCGTGTCCTCTACTGAATTCAGGTCCTTAAGCTCTTTCCCCTGGACTTTATGAGTAGGCCAGTAAATGATCTTACTGGACCCAAACACTCTGGACTCATCTCTGTATTCTGTCTTCCCAACTCCAAGAGGAGGTATTTCAGAACCTCTGCTTAAAAACCTTTCATGATTTCAAATTGCCCACAAAGTGAAGTCCAAACTCCCTGTCACAAATTTAGTCCAGCTTATTTTTCCTGTCTCATTGCTTGCCACTCTTACATTCCCACAGGCCTATTAGGCATGCTGCACTTCTCACTATTCTCATAACTTGCCAAGCACATCACACATCCTCTGTATCTTTGCTGAGGCTGTTCCCTCCCTGTTGAATGTTACCCCTTTTTCTCCATTCTTAGACATTTATATTAGATGTCTCCATTCTTAGATATTATTTAGACAACAGCAAATACTTCTGTGACCCATTTTTAAATATTCACCCCTTTTCTCAATCAGAATTGCCTCTTTCCACTTGTACTCCTTTAATATTGTGTTTTTAACTCAAATTTATTATATAGAAGGATGAAGACTATGCCATAGTTAATTATGTATTCCCACTACCTTTCACAATATCTGGAATATAGTAGGAGCTTAATAAAGAATATATAAACTTATGAATGGCTGAGGGAATCTTTGAAATCTTGCCTTTGAAGATTATTGGACCTGGACTAGTTTTGACATCTGGATGAGACATACGCTTCCAACTCTTCAGTTGAGAGTGCTTTGTGCTTTTATGCGTATGTCCCTTTTGTACAAAAGTATCTATTGAAACTTTTAAACTTCCTGTTTCAGATAAGGGAAAGCATTAACAAGATGGGATTTCTGTAGAATTGGTTCTAGAAGCCTGGTTTATGATGGAAGTTAATATCCTGTTTCATCCATTTAAAATTATAGACGCTAAAGAAATTGAAAGATCATTTTTTCAACCCATTAATTTTCCAGATAAGGAAAATATTGCTCAGTGTCTTTATTTGTACAATTTTCTTTTTCATCTTGCATGGTTGACGTTTGGGTTTTGTATTCAATCCTTCATTCAATATCTCTTTATTAATAACCTAATTAAATGCTGTGCCTGGAAATGTCCTTTCTCTGCACAGAGTTTTGAAAGCCACAAAACGATTTCATAAGGTAGATCTTGTTTCTTGGGTAAAAACTCACCACTCCAATCCACTTGCAGTAGAATGTTCCTTCCTGAACATTTATTTGCCACTTGGTAGCCATTAGGCTCTATGTGTAATGAAAAAGAATTATGTGGCACCAAATGAAAGGTCTGAAATTCACTTCTATTTTTTCCCTCTATGTATCAACTTTGTATTTTGGGAATCATAAAAAAGAACACCTCAATTTCACTTACACCTCCAAGTTCAATGCTTGAAAAGTATTTTAAGAAAAAAATGGAGGGAAAAAAAACTATTTCACACGAATGTGAAATATGAATGTTTATTAAATTGAGGGTTTTTTGAACAGAGTCATTATTATTTTTATTAAACCTTTCTTTGTAAGGCAAGAAGTACAAATTGCAAATTGGAAGGAATTCATACAGAAGTAAATGCTTAAGTAAAAAGTACAATTAAAGCTGGAGATTCTATAAAGAACATAGTGAGACAGCATGTCTCTTACATTGTCATGATGACCTCAGTTATTTGTTCAAATAAAACAAGGTATAAACTATATAATCTCCCTTGAAATAAATGTCATTAACAGCATTATGAGATATCTAATACATATTAAACACTTTGTTTAAAATCTGGCAGGTAAGTTAAACACTACTGCAGACTTCCCTTGCTTTCCTTAGAAAGCTATATTTCAGAAAATTTAGCAGGAAAGTAAATCTGCTTGTCTCACCTGACTTCCATCATAGCATCACTTTAGAATAGGCATACTCCCAAAATAATTTATTTAAAATAAGGTTTAATTTATATCTTTCTACAATGTCTCTGTGGGAAAGTGAAATTGATTTCTGTTTTTTTAAAAGATTTTATAGTTCAGTTATTGTTTTAGTTGCATAACCTTGTTGTAAATTTTTTTAAAAAATAAAACCCTTCAACATCATTACTTTTATCACACAGCAATAAAGTTTTCAGTTTTAGGATGTTGCTATAATTCATTGCGTTGTTTGAGAGGTACCAAGAACTTTTCTCATGTCAACAGTGATTTGCCAGCATGCTCAATTGATTTGTCAGAGTTTGCTGACATATGTACCAATACAATTACTTTTCTAGATTAAATTAATATTGAAATATTGGGGACAAGGAAGCTTATTTTAAGATGTAAATTCATTTTAAGATAATTGTGTATAATTGTGGAGGGGTATATATGTTTAAAGTAACAAAGCACTAGATATTCCTCAGAGACTGATTTATCCAATGATCTACTCTTTGAATTTTGTAAATTGTTCCTCATTGCCTAACAGGATGCTCTGAGACGAAAAAGATACAAACATTTCACTAAAGAACTGGTAGGGAGGTGGGTTCAAACTGTAAGGGGATTCTTATGAAAGTATACTAGGAGAATTGATGAGTTCGTAACTGGGAGCTTGAAGGCAGGAAACACTTCATAGAGATTGCAGATTCTTGCTAAGGGAGAAAGGGGTTGGTAGTTGTGAGATGGAGGAGGACATTCGTGGCAGAGGGCATGTGGCATGTGCAAGGCTTGGAGGCCTGGGAGAACATGCTGTGTGAGGAAAGCTACAGGTACTCTAACATAGCCAGAATAAAGCTGGATTCATCTTGGCCTAACTCCTGGTGTTTCCTCAGTCTGTCGTCAGTTACTAAATCTGTCAGAAAATTGAATATCTGGAAAATTCCTCCTCATGTATGCTTTGTGACAACCTGAGTGTGAGACATATGTAATGGACAAAGCAACAAGTGACTTCTAACCAGAATCTGTGCTTTTCTAAGGTGATTTATTTAGACACAGTCAATAGTTTTATGCTTATATTTTTTATTAAAAAATAAAATCACATTACCATACACTAATAATGTGCTAAACACACACACACACACACACACACACACACACACACACACACACACACACACACTTTACCCTATTTCTCAGAGGAAAAAAAAGCCTGTTATGTGAACCATTACTGTCCTCATTTACCAACGTGGAAAATGAGGTTTTGAGAGGTTAAAAAACTCTGAGATCAGAAAGCTAATTAGTAAGAGCTGAGATATGAACCTAGGAAATTTGACTTAAAAGGCCAGGTTTTCATCTTTTACATACTGCTTCTTCTAAGAACACATGACACCATGAGGTTTATCAGAGGGGAACTCAAGGAGAATAAAAGATCTTCGTACACCATATAGTAACAGACTGTATTAGTTTCATGTTGCTGTTGTAGCAAATTACGTCAAACGTGGTCAGGATTTTGGTGGTCTGGTTCCTTTCTGGAGGCCCTGAGGGGAGAATCCATTTTCTTGCCTTTTTCAGCTTCTAGAGGCCACCTGCAGTCCTTGGCTTGCTGACCACTTCTCTCATCACTTCAACCTCTTACTTCCATGGCTGCATCTTTTCCTACCAATGTAGAACCTTCTGTCTCCTTCTTCTAAGTCTCCTTTGATTACATTGGACCTATCTTGATAATCCAAGATAATGACTCCATCCCAAGATCCTTAATTTAATCACATTTGCAAAGTATGTTTTACCATGTAAGTTAATGTATTCATAGGTCCTGAGGTTTAGAATGTGGCATCTTTGGGGAGGCCATATCACAAAGACTGATGCAATCTAGGAAAAAATATCTGTTTAAGTTCTAGATAAGGAAGAGTGAATAGGCATGAATTCTGACCTCAAGGAGTTTAAAGTCTAGTAGGGACTCAGACATGTTAACCAAAAATGAATAAAATGGGGCAAAGCACTACAGGGTGCAGACTGAGTACTTAACAGCCTGATGATGGTACAGGGAGAGCCACATAGCATTGTCCTGTATTTGAAATATTATCAGGACTCCATAAAGACCATTGTCTAAAATTAATTTTACATTGAGAAAATAGTAAACTTAAGTTTAACTTATTATATTTATGACTTTTGTGAAATTTCCAAAATATTAATTATTACCTTAGAAGTTAAAATTGCTTTTGAGACTTCCCTGGTGGTGCAGTGGTTAAGGATCTGCCTGCCAATGCAGAAGACATGGGTTCGATCCCTGTTCCGGGAAGATCCCACGTGCCGTAGAGCAACTAAGTCCATGCGCCACAACTACTGATCCTGTGCTCTAGAGCCTGCGAGCCACAACTACTGAAGTCCACGTGCTGCAGCTACTGAAGGCCTCACGCCTGGAGCCTGTGCTCCACCACAAGAGAAGCCACTGCAATGAGAGGGCCACACATAGCAACGAAGAACAGACCCGCTCACTGCAACTAGAGAAAGCCTGCATGCGGCAACGAAGACCCAATGCAGCCAAAAATAAATAAAAATTTAAAATATTAAATTGCTTTCAAAGAATTTTTTTCTATATATCCTGAAGTTAAAAAATTTAATTCTTAAAGAAATAAAAACAAATAGAAATCCCATCAGCATATTCTAGAAACATTCCAGAAGTAATAGTCTAACCAAGAAGTTGATTCATATGTATGTCTAGCTAGTCTATTACTCTAGATGAAAAAATAACCCACATGACAAATGGATTTTTTCCTCAGAAATGAAATGTATCCTAGTTATTGACCCAGGTATTTTTTTTTAAGTTATTGCTTTTACTTTTCATATCAAACCATTGTAATGTTAAAGGGCCCTGAAACAAAAGGTTTGTGAAGGCCTGCATTTCAAAAATAATATTAGTCTATAGAAAACTCCTTTACACCATAAAACAAGGACTATCCTTTGTTCCAAGCTCCAGGAATTTCTCCCACCAAGACAAAAGCAATCCAAAAACCAGCCAGCAGAGTTGATTTTTTTGCCCTCCCGGAATTCAGCAATAGGCTTTTACACTTTCCTCAAGCCCCCATTGGCTTTGGGGAGAAAAGACAATTAACCCTGAAGTAGGAAGCGTTTCACTGTAGACTCTTCCTGCTGGGTTAACAAACATCGCTAAGAAAGAGAGCTTCTTGGGTGTCTCAGTGTCATTATTGATTAGTGACACCCATTCTCTTAGCAGAGCTTTTAGAAACTTAAGATTCAAGAGGGTTTGATAATTAGAGATGAAGTTTTCCATTGCTTTTTTTGTACAAATTTGTTAATTGAACTGTTAAGTAATGAGATGCTGATTAGAGAGCCTTCTGGGAAGTGCTGGTTACACTCACCACAGTAACCAGCCATGCCTTATGTGTGGCTCACTGTGCTCCTTCTTGCTTTAAATGATTCTTCCTCCACTTTGCTCAATGGTCCTTCAAGGGGTGCCGCGTCATCTTGTAGCTTGAAATTGTAACATCTAAGCATCTATTAATTAGAGGGCTGTGTAGCCAGTTATCCTTGACTAACCTGCTTATCCATTTTCTTAAATCGAACAGCTTTAATACTACTGCTGATTTTTTTACTTCGTTTTGATTTTTTAATAACTCTTAGACCATGTAATAAGACCTGATGCTTGCTTTTTAAAATGACAAAATTCTATTGTATCAGAATTATTTTCTAGCATATTTGGAAATGAATTCCAATTTTCAGAGTGCATGAAAGGCAGTTATTGAGTGAAGAGCTCTTCCTTCACTTTACCTGAGGGTTTAGGGGAAGGCACTTATGAGGAGTGCTTTTAAAATATCTTTCTGTAGGCTGGGAATTTTACCAACTTGATTATAGAATGAGCTAAGAGGTCAAAATAACAAGTATGATTCTTACAAAGGTCAGTTACTGCTGGTTCCATGGCTCTCACCAATCACTGTCAAAATGTGTGCCCTTGCTTAAAAAAGTACCTGATAGGTGTCTATGATTATTGCTTAATCTCAGCACAAGGAAAGCAAAACGAACTATTTCCAACACCATCACAACAAAAAGACCAAGAGAGATCTAAATTAGAAACTAAGACATTAAAAAAGTGTATGGGGTGACCAAAAAAGAGGCGCTGAAGATGGAACCTTGGGAAAACATACATTTTCTCTGATACACATGATAATAACATTCTGTTTGGTTTTGTTTTGGTTGGTCTTTTAATACAGTATATTACACTTCGCATAGCCTGTTGCACATTAAAAAGTCTCATGGGATTTAATGCTGTTTCTCACATGGCAGACCCTGGACCTCCTATATCCTTTATAATCTCTCAAAGTGCCCTAGCATGGGCTAGACACTAATTGAATTTACGTATACTGAGATACAGTTAATAGATGGCCACTTAAAAGATGGTCATCTGGGAAGGAAACTTATATACCATATTTCATTAATTGTAGCTTGTAAGAAATTCCTACTCCCTAAACAGCAAGTTTAGGTGCTTCATGGTTGGTAACATATGGAGAAAAAGCCTCAAGAAGGGGCAAATGCAAAGTATAGTCCTGCCTGGCCCCTGAAAATTCACCTACTGAACAAGTTGGCTTTCAAAATATGGATTCTTCAATCTGCAATGTTTGGATCCCTTTTCTTTGATCTACTTGTTGGGTATACCCCTTCAAGCAGCCTAGCCTCCTCCTAGTTCTGTTATGCCTTGCTTTGTCTCTATTTTCCCAATTCCAGTGTCCTATCTTAGGCGCTGCATCTTCCCCACAAAAGACGTCAGGGATAACAACTCAGTTCCTCCTCCCTGCCTGTTGGGAGAAGATGTTGACACCTATCTATCAGAATCTGCCCTTTCCATGGACCACATCTGGGTGCCATACTGAAAGGCAGTCTAAAATAAGTACACATTCATATAGTTTCAACCATACAATAGCAGAAAGGTCTTCCCTTAGTGATTACAATCTTTTTAAAAACTCTTACCTGGGCAAAGGAAGAATCAAATAGAGTAACTTTATGGACCAGGGGATCAGGAAAGATACAGAACACTGAACATAGTGTTGAAAGACAGACCCTATGTGACCGTATGTCCTGCATAGACAGGAACATCTTCAGGATGATGTGTACAAGTGAAGAGAGGAAGAAGTGCCTTGACAGACAGCCAGCACAGGATGAAACAGATGAGGAGGTTCTGCAGACATTAGGATCTGCTTCACAAGTGGCTCACAGCTGGCTCTCTGATGGTTGAGTTTGGATTACACTCTGAGTGGGCAGGGCATCTGGTAGGATACTTAAAGCCTAACAGTGGGACGGTACAGGAATCCTTTCAGGATCACACATTCTCCTTCTGTAGAAATTTCAAAACAAAGTTCAGCCCTTGACCTTAGACAAACTGCTTCTCAAATCCCCATTCCTCCAGAACATACACAAAAGTGTCCTTCACAATTCTAGGAACCAGAGACCAATCTTTCCTCTTTAATTTTAACCATATTGTTGATTAAAGCAGGCTGGTCCTGACTCAGTTAACAGAACTGACCAAGCTCACCATATTCAGGGTGTTTATCTAGACCAGGAAAAGGGAATGTATGGGTAGCAGAGTTTGGACCCACATTCTTTTTACATATTGGAATTCTTATGTAAGTTCTGTGAGAAGTTGAACTTACTTGATTTTAATTTTTTAAATTTTCTTAAATATGGGGTATCATTTTTCTCTATGTAAAAAACTTCTGGATTTCTACCCTACTCCATCCCGCAACACCTTGGTGAACTTTTGGTGACATAGTTCCTCTATGGAAAAGGGTATTGTTTGTTATTCTTGTTAAGCTTCTTAATGTCTTAAGGGTCTTGGTATAAAAGAGAAAAGCCTTGCCATTTGTTATTTTCTACTCCTTTTTCCCTCTCCTTTTTGAGTGCTGTTTATTTTAAGGACAAGGACAAAAATCCTGAAAATGGAAAGCATATGCATAGAAGCAGGGCTTTGAAGTATCTTTCTTCCTAGGAGCTCAAAGTCCAAGAAAGTAAAAAGAAGGAGGAATAGTACAGAAGGGGAGGAAAATCACATACTTAACAGGCATGTTCGAGGATTATACGGAGAGGGATTCTCTAACCTGCCACCCCAAGTCACCTTTTCTTCACATTTAAATAAGATAAGCTTTCTCTAACTTGCAGCTCTTTCTTGAAATCATAACATAGTGCAAAGAACTCACACAGTTGTGGGGCCCACCCACTTCCTTTGCTTAAGAACACTGATTAATCATCTAGGGAGTGCTCACCCCTCTGGAAAGCTTTTCCAGTACCCAAGGTTGCCTTTTCTCTCTCTGTTTTCCCACTGCCCGCTGTACTTTGGACTTACGTGTTGATGGAGGCAGATTTACCTTGAAAATAGTGAAGGCTGAGCTTCAGGGCCTCTCATTTGCATATACCTCTCGCTGTCCTAGGAGTTGCTGGTTGTTGAGTTGTGTGTGGGAAGGGAGGCCAGTTGCAATTAGGAAGCAACCCTGCCTAGGCAAAGTCTGGTAAATTACCAAAGACATAACCCTGCAAGGGTCCAGTAACTTGTATTTTTCTGTCTTGTTCTAAATAATCACGTTTGTATCTGGTTGTGCATTTATAATTCTTTATTCTTTTTCTAAGGGGATTCCCAAATAGTATACGCTTCAGGCCCTACAAAACCTGGAGCTACTCCTAATAACCTGCATGGTGAGGGTGTTCTGTTGAGAACTGGAGAAAAGTGACCTAAGCTTGTTCTGAAGGGATGCCTAGATTGCTTCCAGGATCAGCAATAGAACCCAGCTTTTGGTATCTTGTGGGTGAGAACTTGGGACCCATTTCAACTCCTTTTGCCTTGGCTTTATTATTCATATAATGGGAAAATAACTGCATGCATCCTCCTATTCACATACTTCCAGATCCAAAAGGCAGGAAACCTTGGTTGGAACAATCCCAGGATAGGCCTCTGATAGACTCAGCTTGAGACTAATGCATCCAGGGATTCAGTTTCTGTGACAGGTAGCCCCCAACAGAGCCACATGGAAAGGATAATAGAGAAAAAGGATGTGGAGAGACACTGTGATGTCATCTATGAAAGTGAGTAAAACATGCTGGGAAAATATCTACTAAATTATCTCTAATTGAGTTTCTTTACATGTGTGTCTTGTCCATAAAAATATGGGTTCTGTAAAAGGGATAACCTTTTTCATTTCTCTCCTTATACTCAGTATCTTCTGTAATGCCTTGTCCAGAGTGGTCTGGCTAAACTAATAAATCAGGAAATGAAGAGAAAAAAATCAAGGTAGCATCCTCCTGTAATAGAATATAGCCATTATATTGTTAACAGAGACTGAATTCCATACTAGAAATCAGATAACAATATTTGTATTCCCTTAATGTGATTTTCCAAAACATGGAAAATTTTAAAAATGGTCTTTCTAATGTGTCAGAGATATTTTATTTCAATATATGACCAATGTGTGAATTATGTTTTAATTTTGTTAAGTTCCTCACAGAGTTCTAAGAAACATTATGGTTCCAAATAAAATACTTAATCCCTTAGTAGTCATCATTGTATTAATGCATAACCAAGAATGTACACAGAATATTATTTTACTGGATGGCTGTGATGGCTGCCCAGTGTTTTTCAGCTGTGGTTTTGCATCGAATCCTCCCTAGGGGTGCATTATGCTCAGGTCCTGTGCAGTCTCAGGAGGAGAATAATGTGGCCATTACTTTCAATTTTTAAAAAGTTTTTTTTTTTTTTTTTTTTGCAATTGACCAAAGGCAGCTTTTATCAGCTAATCAGATTATTGAGGAAACAACCTCTTAATTATCCTTCTTGAAACTGTGGTGCTATCAAATGTTCATTAATATTATAATTAAAGACTCCTGAGTTCAGTCTTAGAAATTACACATGCCTAAGGTTCAGCAATCAAAATTTGACAAACTCTTAAAATTATGTTATACTTTAGTCAGATTTTACCATTGTTTTCTGACTCTTAAAGGGATTTTTGCCATATAAAAATCTCCAAAAAATCCATTCAATTTACAGGTGTTCTCTTGGACCAAATATATGCTTCATTCACTTCTGGCATTTTGAAAAGTTAACTATGGTGGTAGACAACCATTATTTTGTTGTTATCATTATTTTATTGTTTTTGTTTTTTCCATAGCAGAATCTTTTTTTTTTTTAACTTGAGAAAAGGAAAAGGTACTTAAAACCATTTTTTCTCTATTTCTGACAACTAGATTAGGAACTAAGTAACATACAGTATTAGAATGATTGCAAATATATTGTTAACTGTGGGAAACCAGGGAGGATGCAGAGGACAGTAACTTGGAAACACCTGCGGAGGGCACATGACGGCTGAGTGACTGTAAACATGTTCTGAAAACAGAACCGATCTCAAAGGAACACCGACTGAGATAAGTCAGTCACGAAGCCCGATGGTGCCAGCTCCGGGTTGAAGCTTAGCTATACTCCCTAGTAGTGATAATATACACAAGGCGTTCTGTTTTGGCTCTTGACTGGCTTGGTCTTGAGTCCCCTGACCCCATGCTTTCCTATACTCTTGTGTGAATTTTCTTAATTCCGCCATGCCACTCACATTCAGGTTCGTTCGTGTAGAGGTTACCTCCACAGTTAACAACTAACATTTGTTAAGCATTTGACATTTGCCAAGTAATGTTACATGTATGTCTTCGGTTAGTGTCCCTGGGAAACAGACGCTGAGAGATTTCCGTATAGTTTTTTTGGGGGGTGGGGGCGGTGGACTGCTCTCAGGAGCAACACCTGTAAAGAAGAGATGGAAGCTGGACTGAGCAAAGGGAGAAGTTAAACTGTGATACAGTTGAAACAGGGACTTTAGCGGATACCATAAGAAGCTCTGGAGCTGGAATGGCTTTCTTGGGGGCCCAGGTCATCCTATATCAACTAGGCTGTCCAAAGAGGAAGGGGCATAATCTTTGGACAGGACAGCTCCCTTCAGCTAAGGACAGTTCACAGAAGGGTGCAGCTGAGAGCCATCAACAGCCAGCACTTGAAGGCACACTTCTTATCCACTGTGATGTATTATCTCACTTCATCAGGGTTAGGTAGATAACTTTCCCAGTTAGCTCAGAATAGGGGTCAGGCAGAGGCAGCCTTGATTGGTAGTCTTTCAATTTCCGCCGTGTAAATACTCCAAACATGGCCAATTTCACGTTAACAACTTGATAGTGAATAGAGTTGAGAAGAAGTGGGCACAGTCAGTTCATAGAAGTACAAGCAGGCTCCAGAATATCTGCTTAATCATCAAGTTGTTGATAAAGATAATATTAATTCCATTTATGAAATGGGAGAGAATATAAGGAACACATTGTTCAAGTCTTCTATGTATACAGCTTGCAGACTTCCCTGCAAAAGTATTAACTATAGAGTTTTCCATAGTAGCATGTAAACCTGCCTACACATATTCAGTTTCTTAAGTATACGTATTTGAGTAAAACCATGCTTTAAAAATTTTCCAAGTAACATCTAAATACGGATTTGGTGAGTTACTATAGTGACTTCTTTAGGTTAAGTAAAGGCTTTAAATTAGACTGAGTGCTAAGGAAACTCTAGATGTAAAATTTATGTCATGAAGTCCAGGCCTTTTTGCATTTTAAGTGTGATATTTAGAGGTTTCTGAATGTTTGAGACTAAAAGCAAATTAACAAATGCAGTCAATCATGTTAAAAACTTTTACAAGAAGCTACTGGAGACAGTCTGGAGGGGTGAATCAAGACTTGCAGGGTGTGACTGAGAAAACAAGATCAGTATCAACGGTGTTCTGAATACAGCCATAATAGGTTCATGGATCCTAGACACATGTTTATTCTTTTGTACAGGATTATTTTTAAAAAGCTAAAATGAGTTTTTAGAGCAGTTAAAATACTTTTATGATACTATAATGAAAGATAATGTCATTATACATTTGTCCAAGCTCACAAAATGTGCAACTGGAAGAGTAAACCTGAATGTAAACTATGGAGTTTGGGTAATAATGATGTGTTAATGCAGGTTCATCAATTGAAATAAATGTAGTGCTTTGGTCACGGATATTGATAATGGGAGAACCTATGCATGTGTGGGAGTAGGGAATATGTGGGAAATCTTTTATCTTCCTTTGAATTTTGCTATGAACCTTAGCTTTTATTTCTTTAAAGACTATTTTTTATAACAGTGTCTATTTTTAGAATAGTGTCTATTCTAAAAAAGTAAAGTCTTCAAAGAAATAAAAGCTAAGGTTATTTTATGAATATTGTGGAGCAACTACAATGTAGTATAAAGAGCCTACGTTTTATAGAAAGAGAGATTCAGGTTGGAATCATAACTGCATGTCCTTGGGCAAATGCTCAGATTCTCTGATCCCCAGTTTTCTCATCTGTATAAGAGAAAGTAATATCTCTCTCGCAGGTTGTTGATAAGTTTAAAAGGGGCATCCATGAATGGATAAAGATGTGGCACATATATACAAAGAAATATTACTCAGCCATAAAAAGGAATGAAATTGAGTTATTTGTAGTGAGGTGGATGGACCTAGAAACTGTCATACAGAGTGAAGTAAGCCAGAAAGAGAAAAACAGATGCCGTATGCTAACTCATATATATGGAATCTAAAAAAATGGTACTGATGAACCCAGTGACAGGCAAGAATAAAGATGTAGATGTAGAGAATGGACTTGGGGGGGGCTGGGGTGAAGGGGAAGTTGAGATGAAGTGAGAAAGCAGCATTGACATATATACACTACCAAATGTAAAATAGATAGCTAGTGGGAAGTTGCTGCATAACATAGGGAGATCAACTCAATGATGTGTGATCACTTAGAGGGCTGGGGTGGGGGTGGTGGGAGGGAGTCAAGGGAGGGAGGGGATATGGGGATATATGTATAAATACAGCTGATTCACTTTGGTGTACAGCAAAAACTGGCACAACGGTGTAAAGCAATTATATTCCAATAAAGAGCTTAAAAAAATAAAAACCCTAAAATAAAATAAAATAAAATAAGGGGCATCTGATTGCTTGCCATACAATTGTGTAATAAATTATAGAAGATGTAATTAATGTCAGAATCTGAGCATTTGGAACTCAATATGGAGTTTTCAGTAGACCAAAATAATTGTTTTATGTTTCTTGGAATTTCCCTTAAAATTGGAATAAATTATTTTCATTTGTAAGTAGAAGACATTAGTAGACTCAAGGAGTATGTATGGGTTTGCTCCCTATAGAACGACTCTGAAAGAATGAATTCTAATAGGTGTTTAACATGAAACTCATTAAAATTCTAAGCAGTAGTCCACAAATGGAACACAAACGATGAATGGAAGCCAGTACAAATAATAAATGTCCCAGAAAAAAATCAGATGGCTGGGATAAAGTATGTGAATTACCATGCTTGTGGACAACACATACCAAAACCATTTTAATTGGTTTCAAAGCAAACACTCAAATTATAATAAAATAACAAGCTTACCATTTCTCACTTGCTTTCCTGAAACTAACCTCCTTCTATCTGAAGTATTCCACAGGCAATATTGTGTTTCTTGTGAAACCCCAAGCTGCAGATAGACTCCATTCAGTGGGAGAACTCATTAAGCAAACAATTCAAAGAGCGGCTTTGCTTTTGTACCAGACCAGATATTGACAGATGCTAACCTTACCAGCAAGACTCCTCTTTTGTATACTTGTGATGGGGAAGGAGATTTTTCTTTCCTTTTGTAGCTCAGGAGAGGATTGACAGAGACACCAAAGTCTTATTTCTCTTATTCTTCAGCATGGCTTTAGGATACTTGTAAGTGGTACAGAAAAAAGTAAACCTTACTTTTTTTTTTTCTTTCTCCAGTTTTACTTTGTTTTGACTTGTATCTCATCATATTTTATATCCTCACAAAGGCCACAGGGCATTTTTAATAGGCTTGGAGAGAAATGTTACTTAACTTTCTCATATTGGCATGATTCCATGCAAACTGTGACTAATGCTTCTTCCATTATTTGATAAAAGAATAAAAGTGAATTTTTCACTCACAGTGAAAAATGCTGGCAGCTGCTAGATAAGTAAAGGATATACTCTTTACCTTTCTTCGCTTTTCCAAGGATCATAATAGAATACGTAATAGAACATTTTTAAAAATTATATCCAGTAATTTGTAATATCATATTGTCCCTGTCAAAATAAAGTAAAATATTGTTTTACTATTTTTTCAAGAACTAATAAGATTGAAGTGTCAAAACTTATGACTATCTTTAGAAAAATTCCAAATGGAAGAAATATTCTGGTGGAATTCAAAGATGTAAACATTCAAGGATTTTTTTTTCACACATGTTCTAATTCATGTATTAATAAATATGTGTTAGAAGGAACAGTAATGAATAAATATAATTTCCATTTGAGATCAGTTCATTTAATAATTGGTGCTTTGGGAACTTGGTATGTATCTATATGATTTTACATTGATGGGCATATTTTCAGAACAAAAAAGTATGTGGACAGTAAAAGCTTTTATTTCTAATTTTTTTGAACTACTTGTGTGTTCTTATGTAGTAAATGGAAATTTCTAAACCAAATATCTAGTGATTTGTTCTCCATGAACCATATATAAATGATGATCTCAGTGATAGATTGATAACAAAAGTTTGGGGCCAATTCCTAATTCCTCCAGGGTTGACAAGAAGAGTATTATATAACTGAGAGGGTGTGAAACCTGAGGCTGTTCTTCTCCACCTGGTTGGGAATGTATACATCTTTAACAATGTAGTCTACCAGGTTTAGGAATGGAAAAGTCAGGTGAATAAAGGAGACAGTAATGACTAACAGCAAATCTGTGATGTTTGCTTGGATACCAACAATCATAGATTTAAATCTCGGTGATTCCTTCTCAGAATAAAGCAATGTCATTTTTTTTTTTTAAGAACTCATGGGCTATGTCATTTATAGTTCATGATTTATGCAGTCGGGAATTTAAAACATTTTTTACATTTGAACTGAGGCTGAGCCCAAGTGTTTTTCTTTGTTGAACGGAGAGAGGCATCGTGTCTAATGTTAGCAGTCACACAAGTCCTTCTTTTTTCACCTATAAATAACTGTAGACAATTTCAGAGGGCAAGTTAGATGAATAATTAATTAATTGCTTATCAAATAAACTATTAGGAGCTATGAACAATGGTCAGTGCAGCTGATCCAATCATGGTGTGCATTCTGTGAAAGCTTCATGGTTAATGGCCCTTGGATTCTGAGTCAGATAAACCCAAGTTTAAATCTTGGCTCCTGCCCTTATCCTATCTAAGCCTAAAATTCCTCTTTATCTGTAAAATGGGTACATATTAACTCATGGGGTTATTGTGGAGAGTAAATGAATTCATGAATGTAAAGTGCTTAGCAGTGGTTGACATAGAATAGAGGTGCAATACATGACGTATTTATAATGGCTTGTAAGAAGCATTATCCTATGAGACCTATGAAATTAGTTAAACCTAGCTATCTGATCTTTTCCAGTCACAAGAAAAGCTTTGAGATAACCCAAAGCTTTGATTGGATTGAAGTTTATCCTCCTGGGTCAGTGTGCTTGTTTTCTCTCTCTTTACTTGTGTGCATAATAGAATGAGGAGGGGCTGTGATTGATTTTAGACCAGAAAATATGTTATTGATAAATCTATGAATTCATTCTTGGCTTAGGATACTTATTTAACTTTCTGTGTCAGAAGAGAAGTAAAAGATATGTATTTGCCTTTTGTACAAATAACTGAATCCATCTGTCAAGTAATTCCAGAGGCAAGATTTTCTCCCCTTTATTTTGAGAGAATTGTTATCTTCAGGCAGTTTTACAACTTTGCCCAAATAGAAAAAAAAAAAAAAAATTAATTCAGGAACTCTGAAGGAAGAGCTAGAACTCTGAAGGAAGGGTTTTATGGCTGGTGACAGAGTCCAATATTTTATCCCTGCCTGGTTTCAGCTGGCTCTCATTACGTGAACAAAGTGCAAGCTTTTAGATTGGATCCAAAGTTCCTATTTTGCATCAGCCATCAAGATGATGTTGCACCTTTTTCTCCCTTGTTATTTACATATGAACTGCCACTTTACTTGTACCTTCAAAAGCCATTAGCTTTTTAAATTTCACTGTCTTTCTTACTGGATTTTTCAAGTAGTTTGGCATACATCAACAAATAGTGCACTATATTCTTACAGTTTTCTTCAAATAAATAGAAAAGCATGAAAATTGCCAATCCAGATTAGTTCAGTGTCTCATCAAATCTGTTGGTTCATTCCAGGCTAATTCCAAACTCAGCTGAATGTCATGTTATTACTAAGCAACTTGGTATCATCACAAACAAGAGAACACAGACACACGTGTGCCCACTTTTTCTAAAGTTTTCTCATCAGATTTTTTTTTGATGTTGTCTAAAGAAAGCAGTTGTAAAGCTTTTGCCTTGAAAAACTTGTATTATGCTCAGCTAAATAAATTGCCATGGAAAGTGATAAAATTGTGGGGGGGGGTTGTCTAGAGAAGATAACGTAAATCACTATTTTACATCAGATTTGATTTAATAATCCTTGCTGCATATTTTGTCCTATGTTTTCTGACTTTAAAAAAAAGTCTAAACCTTCTTTTTTGTATTAAAAGCAAATACCTGCTTCATACCTGTCTCACATAAAAAGGAAAAATGTATTGTAGTGCTTTAGTCCCTTGAAGATACTGTGAAGTTGTAATTTTTAGTAAATGATCTGAGGCCATGACATGTTACAGAAGGTAAACATCTACATGCCAATTTGTAGAGACAGAAAAATTCGATTTGCCTTGTTTGATGTATTCATTATTTTTACAGGACTCTAGGGAAAAATCCTGTCCCCCAGAGGCACTCCTTTCCCACTGTGGAATTACATAATTTAAAAATGCTGCTGTTGTTAAAATAGCTTGTGTTTAAGTAGTTTGGGATTGAAACCAACTGATCAAATTCAGCCATAGAGCATTTCTGCCCCATCTCCTAACTTTCCTCTTTTTGTTGAAGAGAGAAAATAACATGCCTTTGAGGTGTGTCCTGGTCAGATTTGATTCCCCCAGATGAATTTGCCGCTTTATTTAATGAAATAAGATTCACTCTTGCTGCCAGCAGCCTCCTTTATCTTAGTTGCTTCTAGGATATTCATGATCTAGTTGAGGGAAATATAACATTTAAAGGTGGACAGTTGCTAAATTCTCTTCCCAGGAGTGAAAATAATGAGGGGTGGAAAAGATTGATCTGGAGAGGTTTCTTGATTGAAGAAAACTTGAATTAGAATGCTATGCTTGGAAGCCATCCTTCCAAAAAGAAGACATTTAGCAAATGGTAATACTGCCCTTTTTAGAGTTCCACGTAAATAACCAGGTTTTTCCTGGTGTTATAGCATGTGATAACAATGGTATTGGCCTCTAGCTAGCCTTTCCATCCATTCTGCCTGATGTTGTATATTATTCTCCTAAAAGTACAGCTCTATCATGCCTTCCTCTTTGCAAAAATCTGTAATGATTATAAATTAAGTAATATTCCTCACTTCCTCCTCAGTGCCCTTCATAATATGGTAACCACTCACCTGTCCATTCTTTCTTCACTTAGCTTCTGCTCTTACTGTGTGTGCAAAGAAATTGACTACCTACTATATCTTAAGCATAGCCCTCATTTCCCCCATCTCACAATACCTTCAAAGCTCTCTTTTCTTTGTCTACCTACTGTTCAAGAAGTTTTTCAGATGCCATCTTCATCTTACATGTTTTCTGATTCCTTCAGACCAATGTTATCTTTCCCTCATTTAGCTTTTTATTTCTCTCATGACATTGGTCATAGGGATCTTGAGTCAAAATTTTGTATTTTCTAGTCAGATTCCTGCTTCTTCTGAACTATTTAGCTCTTTAAAAATTGGGATTATATCTTTGTTTATTTATTTTTCTCAGTGGTTAGTACATAGGTACACATAATTGGTCAATTGCTCTATCATGATTCCATTGTGAGGGGAAACCTGCCATGGTCATCCAGTACTGTGTTTATGGAAGGACTGTCTTCAAAGCATGCAAAGGATTTTTGATGTGTTAAAATAGGCTGAATTATTGATGCCACATTACATGGGAGCAGATGAGTTTCTTTTCATTGTTTGTCCAAAAAGCGCCGTCACGACCCTTTACTGGATCACCTTTACCTTATCAGTGATATACTCTATTGCTTCCATTGAGCAAGATTTTAACTTTCTGTTAAAGCAAAGCATGGACATTTTCAGACTTAAATTACATCATGTAACAGGACACAAGAGATACTTGATATCCATTTGAGTGAGGTTTTAATGGGTAAAGTAAACCTTTTCTTGCAGTGGGGAATACCTAATAAACTCAGACTTGGTTCCACATACAGAGCTCTATGACGGGAAACTTGAGCATGGTCTTTGAAAGGTTTCAGGTCCATTTTGTAAAATTATCAGTGGTTTCGCTTAGGCTGGAATGTCACTAAAAGAAATCTTAGTTAGCTCTAAACACAAGCCTAGATAATGTTAGGGGTTATTGGATTCTTTCATTCCAGAGCAGTCAAAATGAGTAGTCTTACACTAAAGTTTTACTCTCTGAGAAGACTCTTCCCTTAGGCATGACACCTACTGTAGAACATTTCCACACATACTTTACCATATAATTATGGTGAACAGAATCACAGACAAGTGACTGATTTTAGCACTACTGCTTCTGTACAAGATTTCTTTAAATCATGCTGATTTAGAATGATGCAACCTGTATTTCTTATCAGGGCAATGAAAACTGGATTTGACAACCACCTAGTTCAGCAACCACTCAGTTAAAGCTACAGCAAGCAGTGTATTTTAGGCCTACATTCTATGATTATCTGCTTAGTATGTTCAAAGTAGATTATAGTACTAATATTGTAACCAGTTTGACAGAAATTTAAAGAGAGGCAGCACTGTGGAAAATGACCATCATACTCTTTTTTCTTTAAACCTTCTCTTATATCCAGTGGCTCTTCATAGATTTCTCTTCCTTTAGCAGATAAATGGGATATCCAAGAAATTTAAAGATTTAAGTTCATATTTGTAGTTGTATTATGCTTCATTTGGAATTTAGTGCTCAGACAGACACTTGGAGGTGAGAAACACTGTACTAGATTTCAGAGGTTGATGTTAAGATGATCTTATGGTTGCCTGGTTTGAATGGGGCTGCTAACTTTCTACCCCAATACACCCGCTTTATCTAAATTACAACCCTCATTTTTTTTTTCTCCTGGGTCTGTAGCTGCCTCATAAGAAAATATGAAACAAAACAAAAAATTACATTTTCCATTCTCTTTTTCAGACAAGCAAAGCCAACAGAATTCTGTTGAATGGGATGCTGGCAGAAACATAATGTAGCAGCTTCTAGGAATTTCCTTTAAAGATTGTAGACATGTGCTTTCTATTTATTCTTCTCGTCTTCCTCCATTTTATTCTTGGAATTTTTATGTGGTAGCCAGGATTCTAGTTAGGAGCATGGAAAAAGAGTTTATTTCCAGGGATGACCAGGCAGAAAACTGGAAACAACCTAGGTTCTTACAACTTTATTGAGCAGAGCTTTCTTTACAGATCTAAGCTGCTGTGTCTGAACTTTTATGTGCAAAAGAAATAACCTTTTGTGTTGTTTATGCCCCTGTTATTTTTACTCTCTGTTATCTTGTGTCATACTGAGGTCCCATAGAACAGTATGGCACTTAGTAGAGAATTAATAATGAATCACAGAATAGAGAAACTTAAAGATGGAAAGGATCTTAGATTTTATCTCTCTGGTTTATCATTGTGTTACCAGCACCTAGAACAGAGCCTGGAGCAATCAATATAAAGATATTGAATGAATTTCTGAACAATCTGTAAACAACAATTTTTTTTCTCCTCCCGTTCAAGGGTTCTACTTCTTATTTCTGTTTCACACCTTACTTCACTAGTCAAAATATCTAAGACAGTGTTGATTTTGGTTTTCACTTTCCTGTTTACAAAATGAGATTTCTAGGATGGTCACCTTTTGAAAACAGTGTTGATGCTTCAGCTGAATGTTTCCTAAATACTGTTTTTCTGTGATTTTACAAGACTGTATTAGATTTTTTAAGCTCAAAGGTTTACTAAAATCCTATAATGATCAATACTTCATCTTAGTTATATCCATTTCTAAGTTGAAAATTTTCCATTCTTACAGGACCCCCCCAATATACTTTATGTATTAGAGAAGCAAATTCTTCTTGAATCAATAAGAATCAGTTCTGATTGACTCACATATCATTTATTATTCATAGCCTGAAAAATCTTTAAATAGAAAATACAATTTGAAAAACATTTTGACACAGAGATTAACAAAGAAACTTATTCAGCGGCTGATGGTTCTCTTGGAAAATTGCCTTTAATGCAGATACAAGAAATCTAAGCAAACAGTGACTTTCCAAAGAAATAATTCATTAGTGAAATCATCTCTATGGTTCATTAATTAATGTATATGGTTAATTAATATTAATTATGATTAATTAATATAATGTAATGCTTTGTTACAAGATGTTAATACGAACAATTGAAATATTTAAAGAGGTTTTATTTGCTTGTTTCAGTTATATTGAGAGGTAATGTCCCTAGAGGTGTAGAGCAGAGGACTGAGTTGTTAAGTCACAGCTTCCCAGTTATGAGAATTTAAAGAAGCCATGATCAAGATTATCTCTAAATACAATTATTAATTATGTACATATTTTGGCACATTATACCCCAAATTAATTTTGTGCTCATTTATAGATTAATTTATATAATTTATAAAAATTGCAAAGTGGAAAATCAAATTACAAATAATTTCTGAAACTGACTGATAGTGTTTTAAAATGTCGATTTTATCACATTTTAGAATTTGTATGCCTTCCCCTTTATTCTGTAATACATGATTTATTCATGAATTTTTATTATTAATTTATCAGGAGTAGCATCAGAGACTGAGAGCTTCTGTTACCTAATTGTTATCAGATAGAATTGTTTAAGATTGGCTTCTCTAAAACAAGATTCTTTACACTATTTCCATAAATTTAAGGTATTATCATCTATCTTGTCCATATGTCAGGTAGGTTCATTTAGTACCTTACTACATATTGCAGCTAACTCTCCTGAAAGATGTGCTCCCACCAGTATTTTTTATAATCAGGTATTTTGTTGCTAGACTAATGAGGTGTTTCTGTAGTCATAAGAGAGAAATCACATTTAAAAAATTTACAGAAAAATGTATCAGAGCCCTGGCCTTCTCACTATCTAATCATCGGAGAGCCTTGGCAAAAAAGTTTTGACTTCTGTAATATTAAAGAAGTGTTGTCTAGTGAGTTGGTTTTTATCTGCTGTTAATCTGCAACACAGATGCCTGAACTCTCAGCCTGTTCCAAAGGTGATAACTTCAACCTGTCTGCTGTTTGATTTTTATCAAAAGGTGGCTTGAATGAAACAGTGTGAATAGGAAGTAATTATCAGTACACATAGTCCATTCATTCCTTTAGCCAGTCTGCTTTTTAACCTAAATTTCGATCTGCTTTTTAGTCTGAATCAAAGTGGACTTCCAGAAGCTGTTTACTTGGATTCCATTGTTTTGGGGGCCCCACTTACTTCTTCCCACCAGATTCCAAAGAACTGTCTCCATTGAGCATTCTCCTTTCAAGGTCTGTTGAGGATTCCTGATGTTGCAGTTAATGCTGTTAAAGATATTATCATAAACCTTACACCCATGTATGAAGGGCCCTTTGGACATCATGATCAGATGAAAGAGTTTCAGGTGCCATAATCTCAACTTTTGATCACTATTTTTCCTGAATTTAACTACCAAACCTGTTTATCTTTCTGTGTCCCCTTTCCCAATAATTAGAGTGACTGTGCAACTTGCCACATCAGTCAACCACTAATCTTTACCATTCTGTCTACAAGATATCTCTAAAATCCATCCACCTTTCGTAAGCCTCACTGCCCTGCCTTCGTATTACTGATAATTTGCTTTTTTCCCCAGCCTCCAGTATGGCTCATCAAGGTACTGTCACTGACGTTGTCTTTGTTTAACATTTTGATATTTTGTTCATCAAGGACTTTTAAAAATTATTTTTGGCTTAAAAATAGTTTGTTAAAATATTTTCATATTAATATCAACACCAATATCTGATATCAATTTTATAAAAATATTTAATATTTTATTATATGTTATTTATCTTGGTTCTGGAGTTTTAGGTTAAATTTTGTGCCTGAGGTAAGTACCGCACTTGTTTTACTCTACTCCCAGCAATATTCCCCAGACCCCCATTTCTTGGCTTTGTTAGTTTTCATTTTTACCTGAGTCAGGAACAAAATATCTACAAAGGATTAGAGGATGGAGGGCAGGGGGAGCAGAAGGATCGGGACTTTGTCTTCCAACCTAAAGCTGCCACAAGGGAGGCAGGGAGGAAGACTTAATACTGAGTCAAATTTACAATTTTAATAATTACCTTGAACTGGTCACTCAATTTCTGGATTAAGATTATATTTGCAATTTAAAGTAACCAGAGGCTGAGTTACCTAAGAGTTAATGGAATAGTCATATGCCCACTACTGTTTCATCTAGGGCTGAATAAACGTTCCTCCTTCAACTAAGTAAAGGGAAAGTGAAACAGAACAATACCTATGTTCTTTGTTATGTCACAAGCCAGGCTTGTTTTATATATTGGCCATGTCAATTTATTTGATTGCTGTCTCTTTCTCCTCACGAAGAAAGTTTACTTTTAAAATCTAGAATGGTTCCTGATGTATGGTAGGAGCTTAGTATTTGGCATTTGTTTGTTCATTTATTCAATAAATATTTATAAGAATCTACTATGAGCCATCCACTTTTCCATCTGCTAGGAACAGAGAGTGAACAAAGCAGGCAACCCCCAAAGAGGCGTTCCTCTATTCTTAGGAAGAGCAAGGTTATAATTTTATGGCACCTGATGACATAACATGTACCATACTTTTTGTAATGACCTCTTTCAATTGTGTCTTCCATAAGTTCCGTGAGGGCAGGAAATGGATCTGTCTTGTTCACTACCCTATCTCTAGCACCTAATAGCCTGGCATATGAAATGTGTGCAATGAAGATTTAAAATGAAAATATTTCTGATCTTCTTGGCTATGATTGGTTTAGATATGGCCATGCAATTTAGGTCAATTTTATCTAAGATGTTTTCCAAGGGCTTCTGGGAAAATTTTCCTGTATTGAGAACCTTATCAATGGTTCTCAACTGTTGGCAGTTTTACCTCCCAGGGGACATCTGAAGACATTTTTGATTGTCACAATTTGGGGGATGCTTCTGGCCTCTAGTGGGTAGAGGCCAAGGATAATGCTAAGCATCACACAAGGCTCAGGACAGTACAATAAAGAATTATTTGGCCCAAATGTCATTAGTGTCAATAGTGTCAAGGTGGAGAAATCCTGATCCAACATACACAAGGAAGCATGTAGCTTGATGGTTTCCTACCACCAGACAGCCATGGAGGGATAACTTTAGGATGAAGCCCAATATTATAGAAGTTAGAAAGGAGAGAAGGATCACGGGTTCTTGATTATATCTCCAAGTAGTTGTATCAACTAATCTTAAAGCTGATCTTAGCTTTGGACTTTCAGTCATCTGAGCCAACGTATTTTCTAATTGCTTATGCCAATTTGAGCTGGATTATTTTTTCATAGCTATTAAAAGCATTCTAACCTATATAAACTGGTACGTACTTCTTTATTAGACAGTGGTAATTCACTTGCTGATTCTATTTTGCTTTGGTTTTTCAATCTTAAGATTGTTCCAAGCTTAATAACCATAGGATTTTCTTTCACCTGCATTTTCTGTATAGTCTTTTATTTTAGTTTCATTCATATATTTTTGTACTGAATATGTATAGTTCATATTTTTTAAAGTATCAACTTTCTTGAATTACACAGGTGAGATAATAAGTAATAAGGAACTAAAGAGATGTTTGTTGAATTAAGAATAATTGTATACCAATGTTTTTATCAATTTTAATATGATATATTTAGTTGGTTTTTATGGTCTTTGAAAATTGTATAGCAGTATTTGAAATAACTTGGAGACAACATGGGAATCAAAACCCCATCTGTAAACACTATTTTAAGAGATTGAAACCTATAGATTAGCCTCCTTTTTTTTTTCTCTCACAAATGGCATGTCTAGCCATTTTCTTCTTGGGCAAAAACAAATGTGTAGAATTATGTCAGTTTTCTTACATCATGGGTGTTGTAAAATAGATCTTTAAATATTTGTTGAATAGTTGAATCAACACTTTAGGATTTTGAGCTATTAACCCTCATTTACTAATTTTACATTCTCTAATTTTCTTCAGCTTTATTGAAACAATTTTGTTTCTCCCACTATATCTCTAAAATGAGAATAATTATAGAGAGCTACAGAAATACAATATGAGAATTAATAGGCACAAACAAATATATGACATTCTATAAAGCTGAAAAGCTTAATTATACTTTATAAGAGATAAATGATAACTGGGCAAAGTTTTTTAGAAACATAACCAAAATTTACTAAAGTCTCATTTAAAAAAAAATGAGGGGATATATTTATACCTATAGCTGCTTCACTTTATTTTACAGCAGAAACTAACACAACATTGTAAAGCAATTATAATCCAATAAAGATGTTAAAAAATAAAAATAAAGAAATAAAAATGTTAAAAAATAAATATACATTAAAAACTTAAAAAAAAAACAACTAAAAGGTATCACCTTGACTAATATGTAATTAGTTAACTTATAGTTAAATTTATTTTGTGCCGCTTACTTATTTGTACTAGCAGGAGAAACTACCACATTTCTTCTTTGTTCATTGTGTCAAATCGCTTGCTATTCTCGTACATAATCTGAAAGTTACTGTTGTGTGTAATTACCATAGCATTAGAAGATTTTAGTTAATTTAATCTCTTTTTCACAGTTTCCTTTTTCTAGCTAATTCTCAGGTTCAGATAAACACCTAACCTTTATTGATAAGACAGATTCAGCTATCAAACCAATTAGGGCCCAGTTGCAGAGCGAGGGAAAAAGAAGTTCAGAAGTTTTGGATATTCATATGTCACTTGCCAATTGTGGGGATAAAAAGGGTTCTTTTGGCACATTGCCCTGTGTAGAAGAAAGCAGAACATGGGAGGGAGGGAGGGAATTCCAGAGCCTTAGGACCCTGACCTAGGGACTTTCTCATCAATTCCTAGACCATCAATCCTGAGATCTGCGGATTGCCATGAGTCAGTGGTGGGGGAGGAAGTTATGGGGTTAGAGTGTCAAAAGGCTTCTGGGTAGGGTGGGTACTAGAGCCTTGAAGTTGAAGGTAACAGTTCTAAATACTTTCAAAGTTGTTGCAAATGTCAGGAGCCAGTGATTTGTGAGCGCCTGTCCTTGCTCATGCTTCACCCCTCTAACCTTTGTCCAGGACTGGCCTACACAAGTGGTGTAAGAAGCTGCCAGCGTAGTGTGATTTGAAGGGCGTCAACAGGCCCTCTTGGCCCGAATTATTTTCCCCTGGGTCTGTCATAACTTCCCCATTACCTAGCATAGCATCTGGCTCAATAAACCTTGGGTGGATAGGTGGATGGGTGGATGGATGGATAGATGGATGGATAAATGAATGAATTTATTCAGCACATATATATGTATTAGTTACTGCATGCCAGGTATTATGCAAAACCCAGAAGATCTAACAGTAAATAAGATCAATATGTTTGGGTCACTTTTCAGAGACCCAAATTCTAGTTGGACAGAAAGAAGGTAAAATAAATACAACAATTATAAGTGAGGGTTCTGAAAGTTTAGAAAGAAATAAACAGGGTGCTAAGGGAAATGGACATTAGGAGGCATTTCTGATATGAAAAATAACCCTGTTTGAAATGCAAAGATAGTGGCAGGAGGGAATATTGTAACTCATTGCCCCTGGTTATGTGCTTAGAGAGTTTGCCCACGAAAGAGTAGAGTACTAAGAGCATCAGGAACTCTTGATGGAGGGAAACCATTTCAAGGAAGGAAAAACTGAGTGCCCAGATTGCTGTGCGTGCAGCACTGAGCTGAGTGGAGACTGAAACAGGGACGGCCTTAGCAGGACAGAGCCTCTGAGCCAGTGCTCAGGTCAGGGGACTGAGAAACCCGGAGGAGGGTGTCCAGAACTAATTGGCCAGAGAGTCCCACTGGGATGCTGCATCCTAGGAATCCAAGCTGAACAGATGAGCTGCAATTACAAAATCTGAATGTGAAAAATGGTGAGAACTCCTTTAGCGAGTGCTTTTTTGATGGAAAGTTGAGACAGTATGTCGATGAAAGATGAAAGGATTGGTTTGGGGGCTACTGGTTTAGTAACAGAAAAACCTGAGGCCATTGAAAGAAACTAGTCTTTTCCTCCAGGTTGGAATCTTTCCTATCACTTCTGAGGCCATTTAATCTTCTTTTTATCAGCTGCCTTTGGATTAATTAGAGGAGTTGCATGAATTATTTAAAAATGAGCTTTATCTATGATCATAATTACTGTATCTTCCCCAATTTGAGGAGCAACTACGGGTAGTAGAATAATGAATACATGAATGAATGTTGAATGGATGAAGGAATGAATGAGGGAATAGGCTTTATTATTCTGCTGTCCCTGACACATTTTTGTGCTATTGTCACATCTTTCTCTCATTCATCTAACACTGTGTTCCTGGAAAAATACAAAAAATAATCTCACCTCAAATTTCTGGTTTTTATATAAAGTGCTATAAGTTTTATTTTTTTTATGTGATTAGCAAGGCTTCTAAAGCTCCATTATGTGTTCCCGAAGCACATAAGCACAGACTGACATATAAAAGATGAAAGTTCAGCTTTGGGGGTAAGCCTTAAACTACATTTGTACGACTTCCTGGTGTCTACTTCAAAACCCAAAAGATAAGAGTCCCTTTGTTTGCAATCCATTATCACTATTTAAACATCTTTCATTGCTAAAGCTGTACTTTCACGGAGTTGAGTTGATTTTGAACAGTAGCAGTTCATAAAGACAGCAGAGCCCTCATCTCCCAACCTGATCTCCTGCTCTGTTTTTCTGTTTTCAGCATGAAGGCTCTTTTTTTAGTATCAGATGGAGGAATACATTTTTCTTTCTAAAAGACATCAAGGGATATGAAGCAAAACCTCAAAAGCAATCTTTTCAAACTTGTAAAATTTGTCTCTACAAATCATGATTTCTGCTTTCTAACAGTAACAAAAAAGTCTTATTGAACATCAAATAAGTCTTACAAAATAACATTTTAAAAATATTCAATGTACACAAACTAGAAACATATGGATAAAATAGCAAACATGTAGAAGTTAGGGAATTAAATGGAAAAACACCTCTGAAAGCACATTTTATATTATTATTGCAAAACCACAATGTTACTAATATTGGATAAATTCTAAAAACAGCTGGACTTTGGCTTCCTCTATTATCTGACCTAAATTGCTGTTTTCTTTCCTTTTCTTCTTTTTTTTTTTTTTAAGACAATAGCATTTCTGTATATTACTCTTACTTTCAGAGCTGTGAGTTCTGGACTGCATGCAAATGCTTATTGAATTGACTTTTCTCCATGTGCATGAATAAATAAGAGTGAGCCCACAGCTTACTGCTGAGTTTTCATTAATAATGAAGGAACAGTGGCCTTTGAAAGTCATAGATAATCCTTAATCCTCATTTTGCCTTCTTCTGTTTCAACCCAACCTTTCTCTAGAACTACTAGCAAGATGCAAAACTGACTCATGGTCTTCTCTTTTCCCCTGTCTGACCCTACACACATTCCCCCTCTTCTAGATGTGCCAAGAAGTAGTGAAGTGACCGAAAGGCAGGCAGTAGGAGGGAGAGGAAAGAAAAACAAACCAAGTTATCAACCCCAAGTGACTGAGTGTTGGCTGTTTTCTATTATTCACTCTTGAGCATTCTCAGATGTGTTTTTTTGAGAAGACTTTCATGTTATGTTTTCTTTCCTGTCTTAGAGCTAACCACCTTTTTCCATGCAAGGGGCTGGGGAAGCAGGGCACTTGAATGAGGTCCAGGTAGTCTGCCAGATTCCCAAGATGTTCAGACACAATGTTTCCATCCTCTTTTTTCTAAAAGCAGGCTTTTAAATTGTGTGCGAAGCCTTGTCAGTGATGAGCAGAAATGAAAGTCATGAAGTAGTGGTGGAAATTTAGAGGCAGTTCATCAGTCTTTGGTATTTGCATACGATTCTAAATATGAGGATGTTTATTGAATTATGCATTTTCATATTTTGTATATCTACTTTATAAGAAGCAGCCTGCAGTTTATAAAAATATGATCCTCATTGAGCTGTGTTTTGATCTACCCTCTCTATCAGTGTGCTTTTAAATTCTTGTGTCATGAATTAAACATTGAACAATCTCATTCATTTAAATAAAATCCGCCTACTGGGAGCCATATGCGTGGTCTGGGTCAAATCTGTGGAAGAAACATTGTAGAAAGGAATGCCCTCAGGCCATGTCTTTTCTATTTCAATTGTCCAAGGGGTAAGAATGAACACCAAAGAGGAAGAAACACATCAATCTGAGTCACCAGTACTTCAAAGATGCTCATGCTTTCTCGAAAGACCAATACACTGCAGGCTTTCATCAGACATAAACTGAGTTAAAGGAGTTTCCCAAAGAAGATAGACTTTATGTAAAATTGCTTTTTGTTTGCTGTATAACTTAATGGTACAGGAATTTCTTTGTAAGTAATAAAGATAATTCTAAAATAGTTATGATCTTTGGAGTAACAATTTTGTTTCAACTTAGCATAATTCTAAGTGCTTTACATACATTACACAATTTAATTATTTATAAAAAACCCTATAAGATAGCCAGTATTATTATTCATCTGTGTTATTATAAATGAGGAAAAGGAAGCACAGAGAAGTTAAGTATCTTACTGAAGTTAATAAAGCATCATTTGAATTTCCTTTATTTTACTTCAAAACTTAAACATTAGGCTTGAAAAAATATACACTTGTATATTTTATTGAGATACTGAAAACTTTCATGAAGAGCCTACTAATACTGATGTAGTTTGATTCTAGGAGACTCAAAAAAGAACTTTGTATACTTTTGGCTATTGGTGATTATTTGAAAATATCAAAGTAGAACACATATTAGAAGCATGAATATTGCCCTTGTATGTTTCTAGATTTCTAAAACTTAGGCCAATTGTTTTCAATATTTGTTTTCCATTTATATTGTCACATAGTTTTGCTTAAGTTGAATCTGTACCTTATTTATATGGCAGTTTTATTAAAGAAGTAAATGATAAAAAATAAAAGAAACCAGAAACAGATGTTAATGTCTTTACGATATAAAGAGATTTTATTAATCAATGTGAAAAAGTAGACAACTGAATTGAAAAACAAAGAATATGTCTAAGAAATTCAATGAAGAATAAATATAAGTAGTTAAACACGTATGATAAAATGCTCAATATAAATTGCGATTATTGGAATTCTAATTAAACAATATAATATTTTAATCTGTTAAATTATGAAAGATTAAAAACTGTTTCATATCTATTGTTTGAAGCATATAGAAATATGAGCACTCTCAAACATCACTAGTGGAAGTATAAATTATTAAAACTCACACATACATATGCATACTTTAAAATATAAATAGAAATCCTAAGATTTAAAGATGTTTATATACTTTGAGCCAATAATTTTACTTATAATAATTTATATGAAGGAAGTAGAGAGGAATATAAAATTTATCCTGTAAGGATTTTTAGGAGATCTTATTTTAATTAAAAAAAATTGAATAGTTTATAAGTTCAATGCAAAATAAAGCCCTGACTAGTAAATTTGTGATATAGCCATATGGCAGCCATAATTTGAAGACCAATTAATGTAAAAACATAATATAGTAGTTATAAAATACTTATGAGACAAGATATGAAATAATATGTACAGTATGATCTCAATTTTAAAAACAAATGTCTTCTAATAGATGTATGTATAATGTGGCTATATTATATATTACATATATATTATATTCATATATAATTATATACTGTAGAATATGAAAAAGTTGTTGAGTAAAGATGGTAGAATTATAGGTGATGTTTGCTTCATTCTTTATATGTTTCTGTATGTAAAAATTTGCTACAATTGTGTATGTATATATCTTCTATAATTATAAAAATATAAAGTGCCTGAGAGAGTTATTTCTATAAAGTAAGGACGAATATAGCTAATATAATAAGAGATCAACCTATCGTGTTCTCATGAAATAATAGCCCAATTTAAATCTAAGCCACTGCTATTAGTATACATGTTTATTTGTGTAAACACACGAAAGAAGTTGTCTCACTATTAGTACTCACAGTATGAATTAAAACAAATACAGTGATATTCCCCACCTCTGTTGATGTTCAGTGCTGCTGAAGATGGAAAGAACAAGCATTTTCAAACCCTGCTGGATAGAGTGTGAAGTCGGTACAATGGTTTTGAAAGGCGTTTGTGTCACTATCTATCAAAATTTTAAATGTATTTACAAACTTGATTTGTAAAATGTTTGTTATAAAAGCAAAGTATTGGGGATAATCTAAATGTCCATCAAAAGAAGAGTGTTTAAATAGATTTGGTAGCTTCTGAAAAAAATTGAGAGATCTGTATGTAGTGACACAGACATACTATGACATACTATTATGTTATAAAAGGCAAAGGTACAACAGTGTGTACAGTATGACTTAATTAAGATTAAAAAAATCTGAATATATAGAAAATATCTGAAGACATAAATCCTAAATTTAATAGTGGTTGTATCTTTGGAGGGAGACAAGCCAAGGATTTTTGGAGGCAATGAAATAGGAATTTCATTTTTTTCCTTTTATTCTTTGATGGTGTTTGAAATTTATGCAGTGGGAAGTATTTATATATAACTTATATAATTAAAATGATTTAAAATGTTCAAGGAACCAGGAAAAGTGTTAGCCGTTTGTTTTAACCAGACACTAAAATATTGGCTGATATCATCATGCTGTTAAAACTGTGAATTACTTTCCCCCAAATAAGAGTATTTTCCCTGTTTTCTTAAACCATTTCAATTTTTGTGGCCACCATAAAGCTGATCTTGGCAAGAGTGAAAGACATTCTCATAAGAGAAGAAATCTATAAAGCAATGCCTCAATGTATTAAGTTGCAACAGCCCTTTCTTTAGCTTTTAGTTGTATCATCATCTCTTAACAAAACATTTTTATTTTTACAGTTTTAAAATTCTCCAGTGACCATTTGCTTGATTTCTCTTTTGTCTTTCATTTCTTCATGACAGTAATGCAAAACAAATTTTGATTAAAATGTTCATTTTTTGACTATTCAACTCTGTGCTTCCAAGCTGAGCCAAAGAACATTAATAATTTGATAGGAAATAATTTTTCTCTTTGAATTATATTGCTTTTCAAAACTGGTCTTTTATTATAAAAGCAATTTATGTTAATAGTTTACAAAAATACAAAGAAGGTAAAAATACCTCTCTAATTGTATCACAAAGAGATAACCGTTGTTATTAGCATTTTGGTGTATATCTTTTGTGCACATCACATTTCTTATACCTTGATCTTTTTCCTCATGTAATCTACCCCTTACCTATATTATCATTTATAATAGTAGCACAAGATTATATTATATGGATATTCTATCTTTAGACATTTGAGGTTTCTGAGGCCCAACTGGTTGCCAATGTAGCAACTTCCCTTTTTTCCTTTTTGGCAAATCCTGCTTCCCATAATAGAGACTGAAGTGCCAGTTATTCTTGGTCTTCCTTACAGCTAAGGCGTGAGGCGTGAGGCCCAAACATGGTCAAAGAGCTCAAATAAAGTTTTTGAAATAGGTTTTCCTACTATACATAAAAAATTGACATGCTTGGAGAAACTGCCCTCTGCCTGATTTTGGGTGGAAGTGTGTGCGTTGTGATGCCTGGGGCTTCAGGAGCTTTCTTGTGACCATGAGGAATGAAGCCTAAGGATATGCCAAGGATAACAGGGTATGAAGATTAAGATTCTGAATCTTTGACATTCTTGAGCTGCTGAACTAACTCTAGAACCTTCTTTTCAGGAATTCTTCTACGCTGATAAACTCCTATTGTTTAAGCCACCTTAGTCAAGTATCCTGTTACTTTCAGCTGAAAGCAAACCAGCTGATAGAGGATTGTTCCCAGTTCTTCATTATCTCAGACAAAGCCAAAACGTTCATTTCCTGAGATTAATTCTTCATAGTGGAATTCCTGGCTCGAAGGCTAGGCTCACCTTAAGTATAAAATAATTTTAAGATCATTTAAGCCATAATTTATTACTATATCCTTTATCCCTTTAGTTCCTAATTGTGGCAGTAGTTTAATTTGGAGAGTAAGATCATGGACTGAGATACCTGACACTGATTGGGTTCCTGCCTGCATTGCTTACTACATGGTCGATTTCAGGCATGTTGCTTATTTCAGGCATGTTGCTTAACTTGTTTCTTCGGTAGTTTGCTCATTTGTAATATGAGGATAAAACCCACCTACTTTGTTGGTTTTTTGTGAAGATTGGATAGTTAATACCTGTTAAACTACTAGAACTGTCTAGTTCAGTGTAAATGTTCTTTGTTCCTCTGTATAGCCTCACATCCTAACAAGGTAATTGATATATATTAGTTGCTTAATAAATATTTATCAGATGAGCAAAGGTAAGAATAAGAAGTCTGCAGCAATTACCTGGACTACTATTTTCTCATGTCTAAGGGTCTCTAGAATCCACTCTGTTTGCTTTTGCCTCTGTTATTTGCCTTTTTTGCTGGATGATAAATAGAGCTGGATTATAGTATTACATTTAGATGAAACATCCTTAGGATTGGCATACTGGATTATGAGAAATGAGTTTGTTCCACCCAAATACCAAGTTGCTCTTTGAAAATCAACATTTTGAGGAAGTATTTCATCTTCAAAAGAGAATGATTTTTATAGTCTATGTAGTCCCGTCTATTGGCAATGAAGCAGTTTGCTCCTTAGCATCCCAGACAGATAACCATCCAACATCTGACTGAATCTTTCCATTATTATTTTAAAGTCCTGGACGAGAGTGTGGAGGAAAAGCAAAATTAGAATATCACTGATAGAATATTGTTTTACCCAACATAAATATTAAAGCAAAACAAGGACATCACATTTCTAGATATTATAGTTTTAAGCATTAATTAGATATTCCTTTTTTGTTCAGATCTTTCCACACGGATTTTCCAGAGAATTAGAATCTGTAAAGTGAACAATGAGAGCATAGAAAAACATGACATAGTTTATATACATATATATGTTTGCTACAATGTATGCGTAACAAATCTGAATTCTACAATGAATTTCACTGTATTATTAAGTGCAAATACAATAATCCAGCATCAAAGGAGTGTTGAACTTAATGGAAGTTTTATGTGAAGTTCAACTATCTTACCCTTTGGCTAATGACTATCAGTCAGCTCACTCATTGCCCTCAGTTATGTATTATCCTTTTGAGGATTTAAAAGCAGATACTTCAGATCTTTAGCGTATTATCTTCTCTCTCCAAACTACTCATCAGGGCATAAGGCTACCAAAATGAAATGACTGTTCCAACCTGTAAAAATACTCAAGATTGTTATAGTGGTTCTTTGATAACTCTTGTATTTTAGCATTTCTGTGAGAGTAGTTTTATTTGGAAAACGAAAAGGAAAAAAAGGAAGAGAAAAGTTTTATCTGAATATTAAACTTTAAAAAATATAATTAATGATAAGAAAAGGAAAAGAAATGCGTATTGCACATTTACTCTAATGACAGATGATCAGTTAATATTAATGGATAACCCAGAATGAACTGCTTAAAATAAAGATTGTTTTGGATATATTACCTAGGTCTTGGTCACCCCAAAACAAAGTTTATGGACTCAAAAGACTGTGCCAGTCAGCAAGCTACAAAGCAGTTCACAGGAGTACCAGAAGCACATTTCAAAAAGTAACATTTTACAGAAGAATTAAAGGTTAGAAACTGGCATTTTATGTTAAAATCAATTATTGGTGTGTTGGGGGTGGGGAGTGTGCCATCACGTTTCTGAAAAATATCAGCTGTTTCTTAGCAGAATCTAGTGTAAATCTGTGTACGTTCAAGTTACTTTTAAAAGAATTTTCAAGTGAGAAGAGCATATTAATACTGTTCCCTGCTTACAACGCTCTGATTTGACCCTGTCTTCCTGTGTTTTCTAGTTGACAATTAGTGTTTTCCAGACAGCTGTGATGCCCGATGTCTACAGCTGCAAAAAAAAGAAAACAAAAAACAGAAAACAAAACCCAAACTTGTATTAATTTATTCATCAACTGTTTATGGAGGACCTACTATATACTAGGCACTCTTGTAGGCATTTAGAATATAGCAGGAAACAAATTAGACAAAACATCTTACTCTCATGGAACATTACCTAAAAAGAATTGTTGAATTCATCCATTTGGCAGAGGAATCAGGATGTGTTCAGTAATAGTCATGCAGCATCCCTTTGGGATGAGGACTTAAATTATGACATTATGAAATATATTTGAAATGTATTTGTATAAAAATTTGAAAGGAACAAACTCCTCTCTTTCCCAATCTGATATCCCACAAATGGAGGTTAGAAAATCCGTGTGCTACCTCAGAAAAGGGCTTGGAATAAAGTAGATAAACTTTAAGTAGTAGATGAACAGTACAGGTATGCGTTTAATAAATATTTACATGTTTTAGAAAAAGTTCCTACCCTTCTAATGGTGTGCAGGTGGGCTCTACTGTGTTTCTGGCAGAGTTCTGGCAGAGTCTGGAAGGAGAAGGAAGACCTTCTTCTTGAATTTCTGCTTCTTAAGCTGGACTCTCCTCTGATGAGGGCCAGTATTGTGGCAACATTTCAGCTACCCTAACATTTTCTAAGCCCTTTCTACCCCACAAGTGTGGCACCTGTCTTCTTATCAGTGAGATTGACTCTCAAAGCAATGGTGGTGGTTGTTGGTATGTCTAACCACTGTGTCACCTCTTTCAAGTTGTGTCACTTTGCCCTGTGGGCTGTCAGGATTTACATTCTTATGATGGTATAGTGGAAGGGGTCTGGTACTGGAACCCTGAGGAGGGAAACCCTGTGAAGCTGGAGCCTGGCTCAACCATTAACCTGAAACGGACTTTTAGGCCAGCCATACCTTCCTTGTCTACAAAGAATCTTGAAAGGCCTTTACTGTTTCATCCCTGTGAATTAATGAATTGCCTATATTTGAAATGGTGCACTTTTTTAAAAAATTTATTTATTTACTTTTTTTTGGCTGCATTGGGTCTTTGTTGCTGCACGAGGACTTTTTTCCAGTTGTGGCGAGTGGAGCTACTCTTTGTTGCAGTGCACAGGCTTCTCATTGCAGTATCTTCTCTTGTTGTGGAGCATGGGCTCTAGGCACACGGGCTTCAGTAGTTGCAGTGCACTGACTCAGTAGTTGTGGCTCGTGGACTCTAGAGCGCAGGCTCTGAAGTTGTGGCACATGGGCTTAGCTGCTCCGCGGCATGTGGGATCTTCCCAGACCAGGGCTTGAACTCATGTCCCCTTCATTGGCGGGCAGATTCTTAACCACTGCACCACCAGGGAAGTCCGAAATGGTGCACTTTTTAATGGGACAAAATTAAGAGCCTGAGGAACACAATTTGGGGATGGAAGTACATATTTCTCCTTTCTAATTGATATCCAAACCAGCACATAATTTTTGATAGTGCAGTAAAAATTATGATCACTTGTTTTGATAACTTCTTTGCTTAATGTGTTATAAAACCATTGGAATCAATCCTGTTTTCAGGGAAAAAAAATTAAATGCCAACTATTGTCCTCTTTTTAACTCTTTCCCTCAAGCCTTATCCTCAGTGACTTTCTAAAAGGCTGATATTGGTATTGGAGAATGTATAGGTTAGAGAGAAGGTCAGAGAACATGAAAAAAAGCTTCTGGAATAGAAGATGGAATGAGAGCTTCACCCATGAAGTTTTTCTGCTTCCTCTCTCTCCCATAATTACTGTCTGTGCAAATGTTGGTCCCTACTTACAGCCACTGAATTTAATATTTACATATTGTTATATATTTGTCAAAATATTTAAATTAATGTAATCCAAACTGAAATTGACCTGGATATTTTGGAACACCAAGGGAGGCTTTGAAAAGTGTGTGTTTTTAATTTGTTTGTCTTTTAAATACATATTCTAATTTCCTTTACATTTTATCTGATCTTGTTACTTCCTAATTTGGTTAAATACTTCAGCTACAGAAATAACTCTAAAAGAATCTTTCTCATGATTTTCCCAGAACAGCTAGAATTATGAAATACTGAAAATGTCCCAGTCAGTGTCTCCTCAGGCCATTTCCTAGTGAGATAAAGATTACTCTTCCTCCTAATGGTAATCTCTTCTCCTCTCTTCCTTTTCCCATCCCACCCCATAGAAGCAGATTTGAAAAAGAACAGAATAGGAAACACTGGTTTTTATATTAAGTTATACAGTATTTAGTTTTCTATGGAAAGTAAAAATAAATAAATAAATAAATAAAAGCTAGGTACCACTGTATCCAGAAGTTTTGTCTGCTGTGAGCCCAGAAAATCAATTATATGAACCATCAGTAGAGCTTTCATGCTTGTGAGTACTGCAAAAAATGCAAAATCTTTGATTAACAGGGCATTTTCACATTTTGTAGGAAATTTAAAACTTGTAAAGAATTTTAAAGTGTATAGATGATTTGCCTTTGCAATCAAGTAGATCTGTGAGTAAAGCCCTGATGTTTCCCTTGAAATAATTGGGCTTAAAAACAATGTTGAACAATTTAAATTTAAATATATTTTTAAAGTTTTGTCAATGAAAATTCTCAAACATACATGAAATGAGAACACATAGCTTAATGAGTCTTCATATATCAGTTGCCTAATTTCAACAATATTAAAATGATTTAAACTACATTTTAGCTTATAAACTAAATTACAACTAAACAGGGACACTTTGTAGCACTATGAGTAGGCAATAAGATTATTTACTTGGGAAAATTAAGAATATTCCATTACTTTCTCAAATTCAGGCAGTTCATGAGAAAATAAAATGGATTGTTAAAATTGTCACACAGTATGATAGGTGGTGTTTTTATGTCCTACATGTCTTAAAATCAATTAACAATTATAAAACTTAAGATCTGGAGTGGAATCAAAACCCTGACATAAAATAAGAATTAAATTTGTGAAAACTATTTCTATTCTTTTGGGCAAATTAATAGACTATGGGTATTCAGGTAGCTACATGCTTAAAAAAAAAAACCATACAAATCCTTCAGGTATACTTACCACTTCGATCCCACCCATAATACCCTCAAAGGTACTGTCAGCACTTGGGAGCAAGCCAGTTAAGGAGAATTCATCTGCCACATGATGAAGGGCAGAGAGTCAGCCAAACCCTGATAATCTGATAATAATTTGATTTAGTTTCATTCCAACTTTGGTATTTGAATTGTAGGAAACCAAAGCCCTTCCATGTATGGGCAGGTTGGTCTTTTAGGGCATTTTTGGTTGGCTTGTTGAACTAAATGAAATTGTTTTAACTGTGGTAACATAACGCTGCTAACTGGGTTTCCATGTGGCTCTTGAGGACTGACCTCAACAGAACCCAAAGGAAGATAACGGGACTAGGAGGGGGTGGAGGACAGTGTGAGTGGTTGGTTCTGAGACCTGACTAGTTCTTTAGACCACCTTTCTCAGTATTCCCAGACCTGACTTTAGATTGGAAGAAGGTAATGCTACCTGGCTCTTTAGCATAGCTTCCATGATGTGGAAGCTGTAAAAGAAGTGGTCTTTGGGAACCATTTTAATGACAAAGTTATGTTCATGAAACAGCTGGTATTTTTGTGAGTTATAAAGAGGGAAATAAAGAAACTAATTTTTTAAGCAGAGGGTAACATTTATGTCACCATAAGAAAAAGAAAATACTTGTATGGGTCATAAGCATCTGGGTTTTTTTTGTTTGAGCCTAAAATTTTCCAGTTGGCACTGTTTTCATACTGCTTGCTATAGGTCTTCCAGATGTCCCTGGTCTATTGCTCTTATGGGCATTTTCAGGAGGAGAAGCAGGTGAGAAGCACTTAAATAAATACATGTGCATTTGTACCTAATATCTAGGAAAGATACTTTTGTAGTACTCTCCTGCTAAATAAAACAAAACAAAACAAAACCCACATATTCCTTCCACAAGTGATGTCTTTTTTGAAGAAGTTGAAAGCAAGTGATGAAAATTACCTGATCGAGCTTTTTTAAAATCTTGTTTATTTATTTTTAATATATAACATGTTTTATTCTCGGTTTTTTGGTTTTTTTTTTTTTTTGGCTGTGTTGGATCTTCACTGCTGCATGTGGGCTTTTTCTAGTTGCAGTGTGTGGGCTTCTGTTGCGGTGGCTTCTCTTGTTGCAGAGCACGGGCTCTAGTGTACGGGCTTCAGTAGTTGGGGCACACACACTCAGTAATTGTGCCTCACAGCTTCTAGAGTGCAGGCTCAGTAGTTGTGGTGCACAGGCTTAGTTGCTCTGAGGCATGTGGGAGCTTCCTGGACCAGGGATCAAACCCTTGTCCCCTGCATTGGTAGGCGGATTCTTAACAACTGTGCCATCAGGGAAGTCTCCCTAATCAAGCTTTCAAGTATCCCTTTTGAGGTGGAGCAACATTGTAGTTCCCAAGGACAGGTCTGTAGTTCCCCGCCCAGTGTCCCTTACTTCTTTCTGTTATTAGCATTCGTCCACTTCCTTTAATCACAGCCCTCACTACAGCGTGAAAAGGACAGTTGCTGTAGTACCAGTCAACCACTTCTGCCTCCTTTGAATTCATCTCAAAATATTTAGAAAGAATTAAAACTGTGAGCACTGTTTTAAGTTATTGTTTGAAAAATTCTAAAAAGGGCTATTTTTAGTTATGTTTGAATTTAATTTTTTTATATATCTACATTATCTCCCATTTCTAAAGATAATAGTGGCTTGCATATTATAATAATTGTAGTATTATTCTGTGGTTGAAAATCTAGTTTAAGTGTCTTTTAGGGTTTAATACAAAGGGCAAAGTGCAGAGATGAATGAAGAATAATTCAGCTAATTGGATAGGATAAACAGACATACAGAAGATAAACAAATGCCAGTCCTGAATTTCCCAACATGATATGTGGTCAATCTCTGATCCTCTTGCAATTTGCCAAAGTAGACAGGAGCCTTAGCTATTTACTGATGTTGTCATCAAATTACCATTATGTATTCATTCTGTCACTATCTCAGGTCTAAATAGATCACTGTCTTTCTTTCCAATAGTAACTACAGAGGCAAGCTTTTCTCTGTAGTATTCAGATTCTGAAGTGCTTTCCATCCCAATAATCAAATACTTTCCTTAACAGCATAGCAACTACCACACATAAGCTTCTATTGTATCTCTGGAGAATGAGGTTGCTCACTAAAGAATGAGGAGGAAAAATACATTGATATCCTCCTTGAGGTCAATTAGTTCATCCCCAGTTTCTACTCTATGCACACAATGATTAAGAGGCATATCCTGTTTTCTTTCTTAGCAACTCTAACAGTTTTCCTGCTACTGAGAAGTGTTGATTCTATATACATTTTAATGGTATACACTGATGTAAAGTTAACACATACATAATTATCCGTATATTTTTTTACTTATTTCCTAATGTATAGAAATGACAGTATATTTTTGTTTTAGATATTATGAAATATCCTGATTTACAGTTCAGGCTAAAGGTAAATGTTATGAGGGGTATTTACGTTTGCCGTTTTTGTTATGATTTTCGTTAAGTCAATGAAAGTTTGTAAAGTTATTTATTACCATCTTTATGTGGCAAATGTATGGCGGGAAACTATTCAGCCATGGAAGATGAAATTATGAAACCAGTGAATTACACATGGCCTATTGTCTTCCACTGAACATTCTGAGTAAAAATTTATGAACATGGAATCAAGTGTAGTAATGTAAGAAACTTTGAAGGCCACTGAGTCCAGATTCATCCCCCAGCATGAAATCCTTTAACCGTATGCCTGGCAAAAATCTTTAGGTGCTCAATAAAGGAATGCTAAATGAACAAAAGAAAGAAAGCATCTAGTTTCATCTTGAACGTTTCTAGGAATTCCTTTCTGAAGGCAGCCCACTCTATTTTGAACAGTTCCAACATTTAGAGTGTTCTTTGTTAAACTACTTGATGGCATTCATTACTTTATTATTTATTATTATTAATATCATCTTGATATTCTTCAATCTATAGAAAGGGATACCCCACTTGAAAGAAATATCAGGGCCACTATGAGAAACTTTGTCACCCTTGGGGTCTTTAAGGGGAAAAGTTTTCCATAAGGAAGCTCTAGGGAAAGCCATCCTATTTGCAATGGGTTATTAATATGTCATATTGTTTTAATATGCTGAATTATCTTGTCCAAATAATGAATATAAAAATTAATGTAGTATAATGTAAATACAAGTATAGGGAAAGCTTAACAAAATCATCTGGAGACTAGAATGGTACTGGGAATAAAAATCTATAAATTTATTCTGCAGTTTAGTGTAAGTGGCTAAAAGGTATTAGTGATAATCTGTTCATTCAAGATAACTCCTATCAGTTTACTTCCAGATAGCCCACATTTTCACAAGTGAGAAAAAGCAGGCACATTGTCATGGTATCTCTTAAACCTAGTCTCTTTCCCTCCCCTCCTCCTTCTTCTGACTCTGAAAACTAACTCCTCTAGGATAAATCCTGATAACATTAAATCTGGAGCTGCCATCAGGGCTGTTTCAGTAGATTACCAGGATGAACCTCCTGTCCCTCTGTCTGGGGCTGAGACTGGGGCTGGCTCTGTGCAGAAGTGCTCATCAATCTTCCCTTGCTTTGGGGCTCTGGTTTTTGAGAGATGGTCTATTTTCTTGCTTGTATATTCTAGTAAGAGTCAACTAGGAGAACGGTTTTTCCTAAAATGCACTGACAAAAGTAGAGAAAGTGGGAACAAGAACACTGTAGCTCCGTAGCTTTGCCATTTTTAACTTCATTTGGCCTCAATTCCTTAAGTGGAAAGTTAGTGCTTAGATACTACTGAGGACCAGACCTCTAGCTGTAACCCCTAGCGTTAGGAAAATGTCAGTATCTTTCATAGTTCGTAGAATGCTTGTTGGGGATTGTAATAAAATCTGTGACCCTGTGTAAGAGAGTGAATTTATTCCTTAGGATGATTTCTTCAAAAGACAGAAAGTCTAAATACAACAGTGACAGGAGTGCCCATATTTCCCTCTCCAACAAATGTACATGGTCATTTAAGTGCTCCCACAGTCAAGATTTAGAACATTTCCAGGTCTGAAGAACTAACCCTGTCAACCCTTTGCAGTCAGTTCCCTCTCCTCACCCCAAACCCTGGGTAACTTCTGACCTATTTTTAGGTTCCTCTAGTTTTGCCTTTTACAAAATGTTCACACTCAGATTAAAAGAATAATACTAAGTACTTAGGGGTAAAAATTAAGACATCAGCAAGCACTGATAGAAGAAATAATTTAGAAGTTACTTGATTGGTGTGAAAAGTTCAGTTCATAGTTTCTGATTTGAACAGTAACATTTTTTTCTTCTACACTGTGCACATCTTGTTCAAACATTCGCTATTTCTCAGTATTAGGTCCTACGTGATGAACAATAAGACTGAAGCTGCTACCATAATCAAAACAATACAGTTTGGCTTAGGAATAGACAAAGATATCAATGGAATGGAATAAAGAGACTAGAAATAGATCTACGCATATATGTTTGATATGATTTTAGTCTTCTTAAATTCATTGAGACTTCTTTTGTGGCCTAGCATGTGATGTATTCTAGAGAATATTCCATGTGCACTTGAAAAGAATATGTATTGTGCTGATTTTGAATGAAACGTTCTGTATATATATCTATTAATTCTGTCTGGCTAATGTGTCATTTAAGGCCACTGTTTTCTTATTGATTGTCTGTCTGGATGGTCGATCCACTGATGTAAGTGAGCTGTTAAAGTCCCCTACTTTTATTGTCTTGTTGTCAGTTTTTCCCTTTATATTTGTTAATATTTGATTTATGTATTTAGATGCTCATGTTTGGATATATGTATATTTACGATTGTTATTGCTCCTTGTTGGATTGATCGCTTCATCGTTAAGTAGTGTCCTTCTTTGTCTCTTGCTATAGTCTTTGTTTTAAAGTCTATTCTGTCTAATATAATTTTTGCTATCCCAGCTTTCTTTATGATTTCATGGAATACCTTTTCCCATCCCCTCATTTTCAGTATGTGTAAATCTGTAAATCTGAAGTGAATCTCCTGTAGGAAGCATACATTTGGATCTTTTTTTGTATCCATTCTGCCACTTTAGGTCTTTTGCTTGGAGCCGTTAGTCCACTTATGTTTAATGTAATTATTAATATTTATGTACTTATTGCCATTTTGTTAATTGTTTTCAGATTGTTTTTATAATTCTTTTTGGTTCTGTTCTTCTTCTCTCTTTCCTGGTGATTTGATGGCTATTTTTAATGTTATGTTTGGATTTATTTCTCTTTGTGTGTGTATATCTATTAGGTTTTGATTACTATGAAGATCATATATAACTATATATATATTAGCACATATATAAAACATATATGTGTATTAAAATAATCATATTACATGATTATTTTAAGTTGACCTCTTAATGAACACATTCTAACCACTCTATATTTTTCCTCCTCCACCCTGTCAAGTTTAGTGTTTTTGATGTCATATTTTATACATCTCTTTGATTTGTTTATCCATTAACTCTTATTGTAGATATTAATAACTTTACTATTTTTGTCTTTTATACTTGTTTCGTAAATGGTTGATCTACTACCTCTACTGTATGTTTTCCTTTACCAGTGAGATTTTCCCTTTCATAGTTTTCATATTTCTAGTTATGTCCTTGTCTTTTCTGATTAGAAAAGTTCATTTAACATTTCTTGTAAGCCTGTTTAGGGTTCTGAAATCTGTTATCCTTTGCTTGTCTGTAAAACTGTTTACCTCTCCTTCAAATCTGAATGATAACCTTGCTCAGTGAAGTGTTCTTGATTGTAGGTTTTTCCCTCATCACTTATACTGTGAAAGTCAGCTCATTGTTTTATGGGAGTTTCCTTCCCTTGTACATAACTAGTTGCTTTTCTCTTGCACTTTAAAGATTCTTCATTTATCTTTAATTTTTGCCATTTTAATTGTAATGTCTTGATGTGGACTTCTTGAGTTCATCTTGTTTGGGACTCTCTGCTTCCTGGACTTGGATGTCTGTTTCCTGCCCCACCCAGGTTAGGGAAATTTTCAGCTATTATTTCTTAAAATAGGTTCTCTGCCCGCTTCTCTCTCTTTTTTCCTTCTGGGATCCCTAAAATGTGAATGTTAGTTGTGAATACTTGATGTTGTCCCAGAGATCTCTATCCTCATTTCTTAAAATTCTTCTTTTATTTATTTTGTTCAGCTTGGGTGATTTCCACTACTGTGTCTTCCAGTTCACTGATCCATTCCTCTGAATTACCTAATCTACTGTTGATTATTGTGAGTGTATTTTTTAATTTCAGTTATTGTATTCTTCCATTCTGTTTGGTTTTTCTTTATACTTTCTAACTCTTTGTTGAAATTTTTAGTGTGTTTGTTCATTCTTCTCCCAGGTTTGTTGAGCATGTTTATGATTGTACCTTGGACTCTTTATTGGGTGGATTGCTTATCTCCACTTCATTTAGTTCTTTTTCTAAAGTTTTGTTTTGTTCTATCATTGAGAACATATTCTTCTGTCTCCTTATTTTGCCCAATTTTCTGCGTTTATTTCTATGTGTTAGGTAGGTCAGTTATATTTCTTAAACTTGGAGAAGCAAACTTATGTAGGAGACGGCCTGTGGGGCCCAGTAACACATTACCCTCTGGTCACCAGAGTTATATATTCTAGGGGTGCCCTCTATGTGGGCTGCATGTGCCCTTCTGTTGTGGTAGGGCTGACTTCTGTGGGCACACTGGTAGGTGGGGCTGGCCCTTGGCCTGATTGGCTGTGAAGCTGTGCCTTGTGCAGTGACTGTGAGCCCACTGAAGGGTGGGATAGACTTCTCATGTGGTTGGCTGCATGGCCTATAGAGAGCCGGGGTTGGGGGGTTGGGGCACAGATTTGGTGTTGGCCTGATGAAAGGTGGGGCTAGGGCCCCACTCAGTTGTCTCTGCAGCCTGGGGGAGCAGCTCCGGGTTGGTACTGGCCCATTGATGGGCGGGCCTGGGTTCCAGGAGCTAATCGTCTAGAGGAAGGATTCCAAAACAGCATTTGGAGCACCAGTGTGATCACAGTAGAATGAGCTCCTACAAATGGCTGCTGCCAGCATCTCTGTCTTCAGGGGGAGTCCCAGTTGCTTTCTGCCTCTCTGGGAAGCTCTCCAAAATGAGTTGGCGGGCCTGACCAAGACACCTTTCAAACTGTTGTCTCTGCACTGGAACTTGGAACATGTGGGATTTTGCATGAGCCCTTTAAGAGCAGAATCTGTTTCCTATAGCCCTCTGGCTCTTTCAAGCCCCTTTGTTTTCAGGCCAGACATTCTGAGGGCTCATCTTCCTTATGCAGGACCCCTGAGTTGGGTAACCCAATGTGGAACTTGGTTCCCTGACTTCTTGGAGAACGCCTCTGCAATTAGGATATTCCTCTCTTTTGTGGCTTGTGGGCTGGGGGGACTATGAGTCTTGACGGTACTGTTTCTCCTGCTCTCCTACCCATCTCATGGTGGTTCCTTCTTTATGTCTTTAGTTATGGAAAATCTTTTCTGCTAGTCTTCAGGTTGTTCTCTTAGATAGTTGCCCTGCAAGAGCTGTAATTTTGTGTGTTCATGGGAAGAGGTGAGTTCAAGGTCTTCCTACTTCGCCAGCTTGGCCACCACTCCCACAAGACTATATTCAAAGATATTTATTGAATTATTGTCTAAGGAGCAAGAGAAAATCTGAAGTTCTTTCAAGAATTATGAAATATCATATAGTTATTAAAACAATTTAATTTTATTTATTGACTCAGATGGGTATCTGGTTTTTTTTTTTTTTTTTTTTTTGAGAAAGCACATCGCACAGTAATGTGTTTAGTAGGATCCCTCTTTTGGAAAAATAAAGTGTTTTAGAACAAATACATATTTGTATATTTATATGTATGAATAAAGAGAAAGTTGTGAAATTATGCATATAGACTGTCAGGCTATTAACCCAAGAGTGTCAGAGTGGAAGAGATTATTATTTTTAGAAAATATATATTTAGATTATTGCACCATTATAATCAACATACATAAATTTTGTAATTAATAAAAATAAATGGGAAGATAAAAAGATTGAGCCAGGCTTCCAGGTGAATTGGGGCCAGATACAATAAATAGACTGTCACGGATACCAATAAACTTGCTATTCTGTGCTCAGGAGAACATGACCACCTTATGATGAGAGCCAGAAATGTGAAGACACATAGAATCTGAAGCCATAGTTACAGACAGAAATCTGGGCTGGGGCTTGGGCATCTATATTTGTGAGTTAAATTTATTCTTGATTAAGTAGTTACTTTTCTAATTAAAAAAATTCATTGCTATAGTACCTGGTTAGCTGATATACAAATTTTAAAATGCAACTTTTTTAAAGAAAATCTTAAGGATTGCAAATATTAAACATTGAGACTCTAAGTCAAAATGGCTTTTTTGTTATGCCCATCTGTTTTAGTAGTAGAGGGAATAAATAGCAGAGGCATAAGAGCATTCCTTTAGAAGACAGACTTCCTGGATTCAGAACCAAGCTTGGTTGCTTTTAGATCTGTGATCTTGGGCAAATTATTGAACCTCTCTGTGCTTCATTTCCTCTGTCTGCCAAATGGGCATAATAATTGTGCCTACCTCAATGGGTTGTTTTAAGAATTATATGAGTCATTATCTATAAAACACTTAAAAGAATGACAAACAGAAAATACTGTGCATGTGTTTGTTAAATAAAGAACTTATTTTATTTTTCTGATCTTTCTGTACCATTTTCTAAATAATCTTTTGGGAATTTATTCTGGATTCTCTTCAGGATCGTCAAACTACAGATTCTCTGGTGATATAATTCCACATCATGATTCTGGTTAGACCCTTTGGACATTGAACAATATCAACCATTTGTGAGCTTCCTAGGGATAAGGAACTGTTATCACTCATCTAAGTATATCTGCACTAAGGATAAGACAAGCTGCAGAGCATTCAGTTCACTATTGTGAAGCAAACTAAACTGAATAGTCAAACCGTCCTGGTCACAGAGAATTAAGTCCTGCTTTCTAATCATAAGCAAGTGTATATTCGTGTTTACTCTAGGGTCAGTGTTAGGTTCCAGTGAACGCAGTGTCATAAAATTCAAGTCTTTACTTGCAAACCTCTCTCCAGTAGCCGTATACATATTCTATGGATGGGTTGATTATGAAAATGTTTTCTGAGCATGAGATTTAAAATAAGGAACTCTTGAAATGACTGAAGAATAGATGCTGTGGTAAAAATTATTGTGGGTAGTTTACTTTATGGCATGTTTGGCCTGTTGATCTTAAAGAGAATGCAGTTTTTAAGTTTAAAGCCTTAGAAATTTGCACTTTACAACATATTTTGGAAAGAAAGTAAGAACCATGAGATGTTGATTTTGTACTCTCAAAGTGCTTGCTGCAACATGATTTTTTTAAGGGAAGAACCATAATTTTCAATATTTCTGGCATGTAAGAATGTGTAGGAGGATATTACCGCACCCTTATTACCACACTGCCTGTTGAAATTGTTTTTGGGTGGAGGGAATAACCACAACCATTTTCTGCAGCTCTGTTGTTTGGATTTATTACATATATCCCTAATTATATTTTAAATGTTTCTAAAGCTACAAAATCCCTCTTTTGCACAGAGGTTTACTTTGGCAGTATGTAATTGTTTTTATTATATGCTCTCCTCTGTTTGGCCTTACTGTAAGCTAAACCAGACAAAAGATGTCCAGGAAAATTAAGCCAGTTTTCAAATCTGGACATGGAAGAGCCCCCAGGAGAGGATTTGCAGTGGAACTAACAGAGACTAAGGATCCTCTTGAATTTGCTGTCCTGTCAAGGTTCTGCTGCATCCATTATTATGAAGTGTAAATGCTTTACATATCAAATTTACCTCTCTCAGACCCCTGCAGAATTATCCTTTTCTTCAATTCCCAGGCTAACCTGACTTTGGATAACTGAACTCCAACATGTTATGCAATGTTGATTTAGATATTCCCAAAGAAAACCAAGGACTGTATGCTGGGCATTCAGACACAGCATATATAGCCCTTGCCATGTTCAGACAAACCTGTGAGATAGGTAGAAGACATGTTTTCTCCATTTTATACATGAGAAAACTAAAGGTCCCAAAGTCACAGTACTAGGTAGTGGCAAAGTCGTGATTTGAATACAGCTTTCCAGGCTCAATAATTCTCCATTTTCTTATCACTACAGTTTTGTTCTAGAAAGTCATATTAATACTGTGTCATCATGACTATAAACTATATGAAATTTAAATATTAGGTCCATTTGGCCTATCTGAATCCTAAAGACTATTCTAATTGTGTGAATGAGTATATTCTCACTGTGTGTGCAGTTGTTTAATCATTTATCTGCAAATTAAACAACAGAATTTTACAGCCTCCTCTGAATCAAACTCTGTACTGATCTCTGAAAATGCTCTACTTGGTAATGCTTCACTAGTTCACATCACAGAAAATAAAGGACTATTTTTTTTCTTTGACCTGGAATTTATACCATGTCTACCACAACTTAATTCATTATTTTAGTTCTCTCTTTGTAAAATGGAAGTAATAATAGTACCTACCTCATAAAGCTGTGATTATAAACAGAATAATTCTAAGAGCTAAAAACAGTGTCTAGACATTGTGAGAACTCAATGAATATCCTCTTCCTCTTCTCACTCTTGCCCACCCACTCTTCCTCTTTGTTCTTATATATCCAACCTCTTAGGGTAATGCTCTGAAATCTTTACCTTTTTGTTTTTCTCTCCTCTTTCTCATAAAAATGCACTCATTTTATGCATCACTTAAAGGATTTACCGGGCTCCAGTGACTTAAAGAGGAACTATTTATCACTTTTCATATTATTTCTTTATAAAATCGTGTAGGAACTTTCTAGTTCCTTTCTAGTACTCTAAACTAGTACTTTCTAGTATTAATGTAATCCATACAATGCAGAAATGGTTCCTGGCAGCAGGAAATGCTACACACTCTCAGCCAGCCAACTCAGTGTATCACCAACTTCTGCCAAGACACGGAAGGTTACTGCTTCGGTTTCTTTATAGATTCAAGGATGTTCATTGAAAATTCTGCAATTAAGGAGCCCCACTCTAAAAATATGACTTATCAAGTCCTTCAGGGTGGTATACAAGATGGTACAGTCAGGCAGTTTTGTTTATTCAAATGACAGTGGACTAGGATACTTTGGGAAGGAAGGCTCAGAATAAATTTCTATTTACAAAATGGAACCCGACTCCTTTCGGTTATACTGGTCATTGATCAAGATATTTTGTATAATATTTTCTTTCAAGAACCTTTGCCCAAGTTATTGAGGTCATCCTGCATTCTTAACAATTACAGTTTTCATGAAGTCAATGTTGTTAGAAACCAGGTTATAAAAATACAAATTGATTATTTCATTAATTAGTATGTACCACTAGTAAATTGTTGTTCAAGTTATTTATTTTCTTAAATAGTAGACCAAAACCAAGGGATACATCACAGGATCCCAAAATTTAGAAAGGAGTTGGGATTCAGGCATTTTAATAATTTATATGAAAGATAGAAATTTCTTTTTTGAGTTATGGCAGAAAGTAGAGTTTCAGTAGTTCTTCATACAGTACAAAGTTTAATCTTAAAAATTAATCTATATAGAGATTACAGTGTTTCTTGGAAATAAGTCTTTAAGTAACACCCAGCATCAGGATCTGAAATAGTTTAACTTTTTCCTGTCATTTTTTCTATGTCAGTGGCTTTTTCAAAATTTAATCCTGCCCAAGATTGTGTATAATTGAGTTCTGATAATATTACAATTTCCCCAAATGATCATCAAGTATAAAAGGTAATTTTAGTGTAAGAACTATAAATTTGACAGTTCTTTTGCCCCTGTGTTTTTGTAGTGCACAGAGGGAAGTGCTTGTTAGCATTTTGGAATAGTATTATATGTCAGGCCTTAACAATGGGATCAACAGAGAAGGAATTCATGATAAGAAGTTCGCAACTCCTGTCATTTCAATAAAGCAGAGAATGGTACAAACAAAGGCATCTCAACTTAGAGAGTGTCTTTAGGTCATTACATCAATGTTGCTGATACTCAACACCTTCGATTCATAATGTGTTCCTTTCTCTTAACTCAAAAGTCACCTAGTAACTTATAGTGTCTTACCTCTTCTGTTCCACTGAACTATGTACGCATTTCATTTATGAGTCCTTTTATTTCACATGTCCACGTAGTGTGCTGAACTATGAATTCTTAAAGGAATCTCATTCATTTTTTTAACTTAGCATTTAGCACTGTACCTGTCACACAATTGGTGTTTGGTAAGTGATTCTAAAATGAATTAATTCCCATTCAAAAACAATATAATAATGACATGTAGATCTTAGATTACTCCATTTCTACTACATATTAATTCCCAAAGAGACTGCTTCATAGTCTATCAGGAAAAGGCATTCTGCACATGCATATTAACAAGTTTTTGACTTCTAAATCTGTGTTAGTGTATAATGATAGCAATATTTACTGAGAACTTACTATATTCCAGATACTCTTAAGAATGCTGCACGTGCATTGATATCCCAAATTTTAAGATATGATTTCTTAATTACACCATTATTACCTCACCTGAACTTATAGGTTTTAGTGAGATTTAACCCCAGGCAAGCTGTCTCCAGAGTCATTTTTCTTAACCTTTAGTCTAAACTGATTTCTAATGAAAATGTTACTGAAATGCTGCCTGTTGGATGCTCTACCTAATGGATGACAGCAGCTAATGAATGACTTTAAATTTCAAGGCAGTATTTCTTCTTGTTACCCCTTCTCCTATCATAAATTCGCAGCAAAAAACAACAAAACATTGAGACTTGCCACTATTTAAGAAAAAAAATTATCTATAGAATGGAACTATGTATTTATTGATCAAGAAATCTCACCATTATAATGTAAGTAAAAACATTATTTTCCTATCTTTACAGTTAACACAGGTAATAAGAAATATATACATAATACCCTTCTTTACTATGAAGACCTTTCATATGCAGTGTCTGTGAAGAGCTGCCCTACATTCCTGCGACTGGATGTTACTCTTCCTCTTTAACGCAGAAGGTTATAGAGATTCAGAGAGGTTATTTAGAGATTCTCAACCACAGATGCATTAGAATCACCTATCTCAAAACAAACAAAAACCATGCTGACACCTGGAATTCCACTCATGGCAAATTAATCAGAACCTCTGGCCTGGACTATGACAGCAGCATCGTGTAAGCACTCCCCAAGTGATTCTAATGTGCAGTCAGGCTGAGAACCACTGGGTCAAATGAATCACCCAAGACTTACAAGCTGAACCTTAAATCCTGGGCTTCTGACTGTGCAGTGTGTGGTAGGCCATGTCCACCTCCTCAAACATAAACAGCTTTGGGTGTCTTTTTCTAAGGATTACTGACACCCTTAATTACATTGCCACATGTGCAGTGGAAGATTTCTTTGTTCATTCTTGAGAGTAAGTTTGGATGAATGATATCAACTACTGGTGGCCTAAACTTCTGAAAATCTCATTGAAATTATAGAAAGATGAGGTGCCATGGGGAGATTTGTGGGAAATTTAACACACACACACACACACACACACACCAAAATCTCAATTGGCTCCTCGAACTTCCCAACTAATATTAAACAGTATGCTTACTGGGTAAATGCCCCTTAAGGAGAGTTCCAGCCCTTCTTTCCAAAAGTTTGTAGACCTCTAACCCTTTACTCTCATAGTCTAACTCTTTCTCTCAATTTTGATGTTGGAATGTCTCTCTTAGGCATCTCTTCAGGCTGAAAAAATTTCAGAATGTGTGTGGGTTTTAAAAGTCTTGTGAGTTACTAAGTGTCTATGTCTAAGTAATTCTGAATAATTCTAACTGTGGCAGGTGTCATAATAGCACCTTCAAACTCAGCAAACTCAGCAAACCAATAAGACTTGAAGTATGACTTGCTGCTGCCAATGTTAGGCTGTGGAAAATCTAGAATCGGGTCTGATGAGAGTGAGTCCTGGATATGGATAAACTCAGTTCAAGCTATCTGCTGACACAGCTGTCTTTGCTCAGTTCCTAAGGCTGCACTTCAGCTTTGGCTATGACCAGCATGCCAGTTCTCCCCATACCTTGCAGTCTCAGCTGTACACCCAACCCTTTCTTGGAGCTCTGCCTAAGATCACTCTCTTCTTTGCCGAACTTTCACAACCAGCCTAATGTTCACTGTGTACCTCTCAAGCTGGCCTACTTACTCCCTAAGTAGGTATCCTCAGGTTCTGGTTAGGATTTTAACATAAACTTGATCACCGCATGATTACCTGAAATATAGTCACTTCTGTAGCTAAACTCAATAGCTAATAGTCTTAAAGTTTCCCTCCCTGTTCTGGTTATCTACTGGTGCATAATAAACTACCCTTAGATTTTGTGGCTTAAAATAAATTATTATTACATCTTATTGTTCTTGGAGGATAACTGGGCTCAGCTTAGAGATTCTTGCTTGGGCTTCTCGTATGCGTAATACAATCAGTTGGCAAATGGGGCTGGAGTCATCAAATGCGCCAGGCATCCAAGAGGGCCTCCTCAAATGACTGGCAGTTGATGCTGGTTGTTAACCTGGCACTCACCTGGGTCTAATGACCAGAGAAACTGCATGTGATCTCTCCATGTGTCTGGTTTCCCAGTGTCCCAAGAGTGAAAGTTCCAAGACACCCCAGGTAGAAGCTGCAAGGCATCTTAAGGTCTGGTTTAGAAATTCCAGAATGTCATTTCTGCAACATTGTATTGGTAAGGCCAGGTCAAAAGGCCATCCCAGATTAAAGGAGAAAGGGAACAGACTTCACCTCTTGATGTTAGGAGTGGCATGCACTTAAAGGGAGAGAAGGGATTAATGGAAACCATCAATGAATGTCTGTCACCCACTCACCGTATCCCTTTTATAATCGCTAAATCATATCTCTTTAGAATGGTAGTCTATAGCAGTCTGGAACTTTTTAATATCAGAGCCCCTTCACAGTCTTAAAAAGTATTGAGGCCCTTTTATCTGTTAGAATTCTATCTATTGATATTTATTATGTCAGAAATGAAAATGGAGACATTTTAAATATTTATTAATTTATTTAAAAATAACTGATAAACCTACTACTTGCTAACACAAATAACATATTTCAATGAAAAGTATATTTTGTAAAACAAAAACTTCTAGTGAGAGGAGTATCATTGTTTTACATTTTTGCAAGTCTTTTTAATTAGAGACAGCTGGCTTCCTGTATCTTCTGCAATGTGTTGCTTTGGTTGAAGTATACAAAGAAAATACGGCCTTATGGAGGTATGTGGGAAAAGGGAGGAGTATTTTAATAATCTCTTCAAATAATTATGAATATTATTCTTTAATACTTTTTTGATACACAGACTTGTGGAAATTTCTTTAGCGTTCATTCAAATGTGGGAACCGAATCCATTGCAAAACATTTTTATCCTGTTATATTAGAATTCATTGGTCTCTCTTGCACTTTGAATAGATCTTTCATCAGTGTGTGATTTTGTAACATTAATCACTGGTCATTTTAAATATATTGGTTCACTGAATTAAACAGATTATTCAAATATATTTATTTTATCATACAATATTTAAAAATATCAGTACCTATTGAATCAGAAGAATCTTTAAATGTTGGAAAGATATCTAGCTTAAAGTGGCAAACACAAGGTTTTTAGTGTTTTAATTTTCTCTTCAAATCTTGAATTTCATCTTTTACAACAAATATCGTCAAATTTCTTTCCTTTCACTGACAGACTTTATTCATTTTCAGAAAATGGCTGCCAAATATCCAAGTCTGAATAACTATAGCTTGTCCTGTCAGTCATTCACTCAAATGAACTTGGTGCTTGATTATTAGAAAGATAGATTCAGCCTGAAAATCACACAATTTATGGGTACTTCTCCTGGAGACAACCAGTGCACTTGAGTATGCAGCATAACTACTTTATACATAATTCCTTGTATTCACACAGAATATTTACAAATGTGTACTCAAGAGGTAAGACTTAATGAAATGAATAACCTCTACTGCTTCACCCAGTGCACTGTTAAGGGAAACTGTCTTTTTTTTTTAATTTATTTATTTGTTTTTAATTAGAAAAAATTTTATTGGAGTATAATTGCTTTACAGTGTTGTGTTAGTTTCTGTTGTACAACAAAGTGAATCAGCTGTATGTATACATATATCTCCTCCCTCTTGAGCCTCTCTCCCACCCACCTCCCCAATCCCACCCCTCTAGGTCATCACAGAGAATTGAGATGAGCTCCCTATGCTATACAGCAGCTTCCCACTAGCTATCTGTTTTACACATGGTAGTGTATATATGTCAGTGCTACTCTCTCAATTCATCCTACCCTCTCCTTGCCCTGCTGTGTTCACAAGTCCATTCTCTACATCTGCGTCTCTTTTCCTGCCCTGCAAATAGGTTCATCAGTACCATTTTTCTAGATTCTATATATGTGTGTTAATGTATGCAATATTTATTTTTCTCTTTCTGACTTACTTTGCTCTACATGACAGACTTTAGGTTCATCCACATCGCTACAGATGACCCAATTTTGTTCCTTTTTATGGCTGAGTAATATTCCATTGTATACATGTACCCGTTCTCCTTTATCCATTCATCTGTTGATGGACATTTAGGTTGCTTCCAAGGCCTGGATATTGTAAATAGTGCTGCAGTGAACATTGGGGTACATGTATCTATTTGAATTATGGTTTTCTCAGGGTATACGCCCAGTAGTGGAATTGCTGGGTCATATGGTAGTTCTAGTTTTAGTTTTTTAAGGAACCTTTTTACTGTTCTCCATACTGGCTATATCAATTCACATTCCCACCAACAGTGCAAGAGGGTTCCCTTTTCTCCACACCCTCTCCAGCATTTATTGTTTGTAGGTTTTTCAATGATGGCCATTCTGACTGATATGAGGTGATACCTCATTGTGATTTTGATTTGCATTTCTCTAATAATTAGTGATGTTGAGCAGCTTTTCATGTGTTTATTGGCCATCTGTATGTCTTCTTTGGAGAAATACCTATTTAGGTCTTCTTCCCATTTTTGGATTGGGTTGTTTGTTTTTTTTGATATTGAGCTGCTTGTATATTTTGGAGATTAATCCTTTGTCAGTTGCTTCATTTGCAGATATTTTCTCCCATTCTGTGGGTTGTCTGTTTGTCTTGTTTATGGTTTCCTTTGCTGTGCAAAAGCTTTTAAGTTTACTTAGGTCCCATTTATTTTTGTTTGTATTTTCATTACTCTAGGAGGTGGGTCAAAAAGGATCTTGCTGTGATTTATGTCAAAGAGTGTTATGCCCATGTTTTTGTCTAAGAGTTTTATAGTGTCTGGCCTTACATTTAGGTCTTTAATTCATTTTGAGTTTATTTTTGTGTATAGTTTAAAAGGATCATACACCATGATCAAGTGGGGGTTTATCCCAGGGATGGAAGGATTCTTCACTGTATGCAAATCAATGTGATACACCATATTAACACATTGAAGAATAAAAACCATATGGTCATCTCAATAGATGCAGAAAAAGCTTTTGACAAAATTCAACACCCATTTATGATAAAAGCTGTATAGAAAGTGGGCACAGAGGGAAGCTACCTCAACATAATAAAAGCCATATATGACAAACCCACAGCAAACATTATTCTCAATGGTGAAAAACTGAAAGTACTTCCCCTAAGACCAGGAATAAGACACGAGTGCCCACTCTTGCCACTATTATTCAACATAGTTTTGGAAGTCCTTGCCACAACAGTAGAGATGAGAAAGAAATAAAGTCCAAATTGGAAAAGAAGAAGTAAAGCAGTCACTATTTGCAGATGACATGATCTATACAGAGAAAATTCTAAGGATGCCACCAGAAAACTATTTGAATTAATCAATGAATTTAGTAGTTACAGGATACAAAATTAATACCCAGAAATCTCTTGCATTCCTATACACTAATAATGAAAAATCAGAAAGAGAAATCAAGGAAACAATCCCATTCACCATTGCAACAAAAATAATAAAATACCTAGAATTAAACCTACCTAAGGAAGCAAAAGACCTGTATGCCGAAAACTATAAGGCACTGATGAAAGAAATGAAAGATGACACAAACAGATGGAGAGATACACCATGTTCTCAGATTGGAAGAATCAACATTGTGAAAATAACTATACTACCCAAAGCAATCTACAGATTCAGTGCAATCCCTATCAAATTACTAATGGCATTTTTCACAGAACTAGAACAAAAAATTTTATAATTTGTATGGAAACACAAAAGACCCTGAATAGCCAAAGCAATCCTGAGAAAGAAAAACAGAGCTGGAGGAACCTGGCTCCCTGACTTCAGACTATACTACAAAGCTATAGTAATGAAGACAGTATGGTACTGGCACAAAAACAGAAATATAAATCAGTGAAACAGGATAGAAAGCCCATAGATAAACCCATACACCTATGGTCACCTTATCTTGACAAAGGAGGCAAGGATATATAATGGAGAGAAGACAGCCTCTTCAATAAGTGGTGCTGGGACAACTGGACAGCTACATGTAAAAGAATGAAATTAGAAAATGTCTTTTTTAAATGCAAGAATGCCATGATGACCAATTTTGATGGGTAACATTGCTTTGATTTGCTGTGAGGTGCAAACTGCTATTTCATTCAAATTGCTTTTGCACCAAGGCAAATATCAACACAATGAAAAGACCAGTAACATCTGAAGATTATTATATAAATAGTTTTGACCTTGTAGATGCCCTAAAAGTGTCTCAGGGAATCCTCAGGAACCAACAGACTATGTTTTGAGAGCCACTGACCTAGTTCAAGTTTGAAGGACCCATATCTCTATTGTCACTACAATAGAGCTGCCCTATGCTGATATAAGGGAAGCTACATCAAAAAGTCTTAGCAGTGCTCTGTGATTACCTAGACTGGGTAGACAGTTCCTGCAGGGTATGGATTTGAAGCCAAGAATTTTCCAATGACATTGACAGAAGAGGTGGGGTGGGACATACAATGGGAAGAAGTAAGAATAGCCTTTTAGTAGGCACCATTGCCTGCCTCAGTATATTTGCTTCTATTATTTGTCTCTATTTTGAGAAATGAGAAAAAACACTCATTGTTGGGGGTTTTTTTATCATTGTTCAGATTGAGATAGAAAGATGCCCAGACAGATTCATTCATTATATTTTAGCGTAGTAGAAAGGGCCCTGAACTAGGAATAATGTAGAGTAGGTTTCCAATTTAGCCACTCTTGCTTGGCTTGCCATAAGTCACACCGCTTGCAAGTCTCATTTCCTGCTTTAAAAAATTCAGAGTTTGACATTGAGGATTTTTTAGTTGCCTTCTAGCTTCAAGTATATCTATGTATAATGTGATAAAGCTGGCTTGAACAGGGTCATGAGAGTCAGCTTCTTCAACAACTTCTCCCAACTCTGTGTTTAATGACATCAGTTGGTAGCTGGAAATCTGCTATGGTGGGAACATTTACACCATAGAAAATGGCAAATACTATAAACAGGGGCTTATGTTTTTGAAAACCAAATTTACCCGTAAAGCACAGTCTATCTATTTAATACCCTTGTGGTGTGGAGCACATGCATGATAGCTGGGAACTTGCTATGGTGCTCAACTCAGGAAACATCACAGCAGATCTTGTGATGGGTGTGGGATTCACGCTTCAGCTTGACTCAGATGTTCTTTCTTAATTATCATATGTGGTTTAGCTAAACTAGTCTGTGTTCTTATAATATACTTTGTTGAAAGAAAAGAATAAAAAGTAGTATGGAAATGAAAGTTTTATAAACATATGTCAAAATTCCTTTAAAATTTTTCTTTTTATTTCTTCAGATTTATGACCCGTTGATATATTTCTTCCATTTAATAAAATTTAAATATTAAGTTCCTTTGGTCTGTCTGAAATAATAACTAACCTACTGTTAGTTTCACTTTAGAATCTAGATGCAGAAATAAATAATGGAATCAATAACTTAGAGTAGCAATCCCTGACATAAATCAGGTCTGTGTCTCTTACCAAGACTCTTAACGTGTCTATCCTCTATGTCTTAAAAAAATTTTTTTGACCACCCAGATGTAGAGGAAGAATAGAGAAAGAGAAGGAGAAAGTGGTGAAACAGGCAAAGAAGCAGCTTTATTCTAATAAAATAAGAAATATTAGCTAGTTTTAAAAGTCAGTGCCCTGTAGAACATATTTTTTCTTCTGGAAAAATACCTTCTCATATCCCATTCCTGTCATGCTCAACCTCTCGGTACCCAGTTGTCATAACGTCCCAGTCTGATATGGAAAAAATGTTCCAGCTTGCCTTTTGGAAATGTGATTCAATCTTGTTGGCAGGGATTCCTTTGAAAGATCCTTGACCCATTCTCAGGATGCTCTCAGTTTGCCAGAAGGAAGCAACAGAAGGGATGGGGTTTCACAAAGGGAGAATTCAGGGGGCTTCGTGAGTGTAATACCTATTCAGGGCTGCCTTCACACTTCTGCCAAGACCCAGCAAGGCGCCTTCATGAGGGCACCTAGTCTTCCCTTTCAAAGATATCCAGTTACTCAGACTCCAAGCTATGAAGTAGGGCTTCAGTAAGCATGAAGTAGTTCTTGGGAACCTCTAGAGAAGCAAACACTGACAGGTAATGTCACAGCCGCCTGTCACTTTCCAACAGGGTTGATCTCTGGGCATGCACAGTGTTGCTTTTAAGTCCTGCTGATTTGGATTCAGTTTTTCCCTTTTAGCATTTTGCCTGAAATTTCTGTTTGACTTGGAACTCTCCAACCACCAAATTAAATGAAATGAGAATGATAAAAAAAAGTTCATTGAAATTTACCGCAGCCATTTGAAGAAACTTCCAATAAAACCAGAAAGAGAGCCAATGGCCATCTGCCCAGTGACATAAAACAAAAAGCTGCCCACTAGGAGATGAAATTAAAACACTAAGGAAACCAGGGACAGGAAGAATCCAACTTTCTACAGTTTCCACTTATCTAAAATTTAGGCCTTCCCAAGAGCTAGCAAAATCCATCTGGAAGAGTACTCAGTACACTTCCCAACAGAGAGGAACTTGCTTTTATTTTGCCAATAACAGCGTATTAAACAGATACACATACAACCAAACCAAACCCCATAAACAAACACAGATGAGTGAATAATTGGGTCCTGTAAGCCGCTCTGTCTTACACAGTGATCACCAAAGTGAGTAAAACTCAGTTTTTTGCACTCTGTGGCTCTGCTCCACGTTAGTAGAGAAGATACATAGATAAGATGAGTATATTATGAGACAAAAGATTTTTCTGTCAGAATAATGATATATCCATTTTTGAAATACTTTCCCTTTTTGATAAAATAAGAAAGGACTGGCATGGCACCAGATGAAATGGTTAAAAAAAATGTAATCTCCTTAATAAAGGGAGCTACATTATTAAAGGGTGAACTCACTCTGGCTGTATTTCTATCACCTGTTTAAAAAAAATGATATACTGAATAAGTTCTGGAGATCTAATGTGTAGCAAACAAAACCCAACAAACAAACAATCACCTTAAGGAATAAAATAAAAAACAAAAAGGTAACTGCAGTGAAAATGTAATAAAAACAGTTAAAATCACATCTGGTTTTTAGTGTGTGTGTGTGTGTAGTCTCTCTCTTTATACATGCATATGTATGTATATATGTGTATGTATGTATAAGTAAAGTGCTCTGCACATAGTAAACACTCAATAAAGTTTTGATGACAAATAACTTGCCAATGAATATATCATGTAGCCCTTAAATGCTGCCTTTGTAAATATAATGAAAGGCTGAACAGTTCATTTCCACACATCGAATTTTAGTCTCTGGTACATGTGTGCGATAAACTTTAGATATTTGGCATTCACTCTCTATATTCCAGTTAATTATTGCATTAACATTTTCCTAGTAGTTTTTCTTAGCTTTTTGTGTTTTCCTTCTCTCTTAAACCACAATTTCAAAACTAGGATATTCCAGGGCTCTGGTATCTGATGATAAATCACATTCACTAATTTTTTTGCAAACAATACTCATAGTTATATAATGTGTGCATGCTTTCTTAGATTTTTTATGTGGAAGGAGCTTTTTCATCATTTGCATCCCTTTATCTCAAGACCCCAACATCTGGTTAGTGGTTTCCTGAAAAGATACACTTTTTCAATACAGAATGTTCTTTTTCTTAAAATAACAACAACCTAATTTTCATGTTTTAGTAGCTTAAAAGATTGAATAAAATTCACTTTTCCTTAATAAGTATCAGCTTTTACCTTATCATACCTCAGTGTGCCTGTTTTGAAATAATATGAAACTCTAGTTTAAAAATATATATGCAAATAAAATATTTGGAAAGTTAATAAAATATGGAAATGTTGCAATACTTAATAAAAGCTAAAGAAATTATTTGGTAGTAGGAGAATGGGTAACATGAAACATTTGAGTATGGGAGAGGTAGAATAAGTACAGGTTTAATGTTGATAAACTTAAATTTAAGCCTTGATTTTATCACTTTGACATTAGATACATTTTTTTTAACTCCCTCTGAGACTAAGTTTTGTAATCTATAAAATTGGTGGGTTCATACCTTGGACTTTTCTTAAATTTATTATTTTTTTAAACAAAGAGTGCTTTAAGGCTTACCCTGTGCCTGGCACTCTTCTAAGAACTTTTCAAATTGTGATTTATTTAAATTTCATGGCAGCCTTATGGAATAAGCAGTTCTTGTTCCTTTTTAAAGATAAGGAGACAAAGACATTTAAGCATGGTGATTTTCACCTAGAAGCCCTCAGTCAGTGGCATTCCAAGGCACTTCAGTTGAGGTAGTCCGTGCCAGGTGCCTTTTAGTAGATAATTTAAAATTAATAATAAAGAAACCATAAACAAGACTAAAAGGCAACCCTCAGAATGGGAAAAAATAATTGCCTGTGAAACAACGGACAAAGGATTAACCTCCAAAATATACAAGCAGCTCATGAAGCTTAATACCAAAAAAGCAAATAACCCAATCCACAAATGGGCAGAAGACCTAAATAGACATTTCTCCAAAGAAGACATACAGATGGCCTACACACACATGAAAAGATGCTCCACATCACTCATCATCAGAGAAATGCAAGTCAAAGCCACAATGAGGTATCACCTCACACCAGTCAGAATGGCCATCATCACAAAGTCTGGAAACCACAAATGTTGGAGAGGGTGTGGAGAAAAGGGAACTCTCCTGCACTGTTGGTGGGAATGTAAGTTGGTACAGCCACTATGGAAAACACTTTGGAGGTTCCTTCAAAAACTACAAATAGAACTACCATATGATCCAGTCATCCCACTCCTGGGCATATACCCAAAGAAAACCATTATCCCAAAAGAAACATGTACCATAATGTTTATTGCAGCACTATTTACAATAGCCAGGACATGGAAGCAACCTAAATGGCCATCAACAAATGAATGGATACAGAAGATGTGGCATATATATACAATGGACTATTACTCAGCTATAAAAAGGGATGAGATGGAGCTATATGTAATGAGGTGGATAGAACTACAATCTGTCATACAGAGTGAAGTAACTCAGAAAGAGAAGGACAAATATTGTATGCTAACTCACATATACGGAATCTAAAAATGGTACTGATGAACTCAGTGACAAGAACAAGGATGCAGATACAGAGAATGGACTGGAGAACTCGAGGTATGGGAGGGGGCAGGGGGTGAAGGGGAAGCTGAGACGAAGCGAGAGAGTGGCACAGACATATGTATACTACCAACTGTAAGATAGTCAGTGGGAAGTTGTTGTGTAACAAAGGGAGTCCAACTCGAGGATGCAAGATGCCTTAGAGGACTGGGGCAGGGAGGGTGGGGGGGACTTGAGGAGGGGGAGTCAAGGAAGGGAGGGAATACGGGGATATGTGTATAAAAACAGATGATTGAACCTGGTGTACCCCCCCAAAAAAATAAAAAAATAAAAAATAAAAAATAAATAAAAAAAATTAATAATAAAACCAACTAAAAGTTGGTCTGCATTTTCTCATTAGCAGGCAATAGCAATTCTTAACAATGTAATAAAATATTATTCCCCTGAGGATGGATCACTTTCATCCTCCATTCCTAAAAACCCATTGCCCAAGGGCAATAGATTCTAGGACTACAGATAGTCTCTACTGAGTACATATAGCATATATATGTGGTAATATGCAGTATAGTTTATATATATAGTATGTATACACACATACATATGTATATACATGCATACACACATGCACACACACACACTTTTCTCTCTTAGGATAATTAACATATTAGTGATATCTGCATTTTGCCTTTATAGTATGCACATGATGTTCACTAGAGATTAGACCATTTAGTAAAATTCTCATCTATACTTTCCTCACCACATACTTCCTTTGCATACAGATTTTCAAAGGAAGTTGCAGGTTAAAATACATGGTTCCTAAAATAATAATACCAGTAATAATAATAATAAAAACAACAACAAAAACAATTAAGGAGCACTTCTTTCCATCATTTCTTAAACTAAAAAAATTCAAGTGTGTTTAAGCCCTGTAAAGTTCTATCTCAATTCAGCTTCAGACTTCACATGAAAGAGTCATATTTTATGGTGCAAATGATTGAGATTGAGTAGTTACAGTTAGAAGTCCAACAGATAATTTTTCAGTTATCCACTTGGTCAAACTGCTGTATCAGTTGGGACATCTTAAGCAACAGAGTATACCAATGTAATGGAGTCAATTTTGGCAACTGATGTGATTTTTTTTTTAAATGACAATATCAAAGCTTATTTTAGATGAATGTACCCTCTAAGGGTTAAGTTAATTTAACAAACATATCAGTGTAGATTTACAAGTATTAATCCTTGGGTCATCTTTTCTTCCGTGAAATTCACTTATCTGTTTTTATATTCCTGATAAGATTGTGTAATTGACAGCTTTGGACTTTGAATCAGGATTTTCAGGTTCATATCTTACCTCCACCATTACTTGTTATCTAACATTTGCTTTCACACATATGAGTTTCAGGTTTTTTTACTGTGGAAATAGGTAGAACAGCACTTACATCGCGAGGTGTGTACTTGCTTGTATGATCAGTGCTTAAAAATGTTACTTTTTTCCTTCACATTGTTGACTTAAAAAATATATATGCCCAATATGAGAGTTGCAAGTTAAATTTTATTTGGGGCAAAATGAGGACTGCAGCCTGGAGTCAGCATTTCAGATACCTCTGATAAACTGCTCCAAGGAGGCAAGGGGAGGAACCAGGATACATAGTAGTTTTGCAACAAAGAGCAGGTAATTGGGAATGTCAAAAGATTATTGTTAAATAAAGAAAACCAGATATCTTAAGTTAAGGAACTTAGTGCTTTTCTATGTATGGGAAGATGTAAGAGTCTGGGCCCACTGAAATCATTCCTTTGATATGCACCTCAGCTCTCTGGGGCCAGTATCCTGACACATCCTGAGTTTCCTCAGGGCTCACTGCAGGGAGTGGCTGCAGTCTGATGGCTACTAGATGGCAGGTATTCTTTTCAGCCCGAGTTTCCTGGGCTCACCAGCTCACATTGGAGAGCTACAGTCATTGATGACTGTGACATCCTTTGTTTATTGATTTGGCAGGAAATACTCCATGTATAAATATTTCATACCATTTATAAATATCCCATTTATCAACATCTTCCTACTTTCTTCCACTTCTCCAAAGACCAAAATATCTTAAAATAATCTCATAGTGTAGCAATCTTTAAATTTCTTCTCCAGTGGGTTACTGTCTTGAAAGTCCCTAAATAAGATTTGGAGGTGGATTCAATTTCAGTATCTTCAGGTGAAGGCTGGCCTGGCTAGCACACATAGCAGATTCAGCCAGATGAGATTATGACTGGGAATCTGTAAATTTCTGGCTATGCTTATGTCAATGTCAGGAGGCATCTGGGAAGGAGATTCAGCCTGTTCATTTTTGAACAAGGCACCAAAAAATTTCCAGTATGTTTTTATTATATAGTTATTTTGGAATAAAAGACAAACAAAAGCTATATTTCAACATTAAAAAGATGTTGATGTATACTTAGAATTGTTTGTGTATGCCAAAAGCAATAGAACATTCCCTTGCAAAAGTGTGTATTGAAATGAAATAAAACAAATGGTTTTTTATTTATTTATGTAAGGTTAGACATTGGGTATATTGCATCATTTAAGCTTCGTCCTTACACTTCATTACCTACTAAAAATGAGCCCTGCTTATAAGTATTTGTATAATCAGTAATGAGCTGTGCTTTGAAATGGAGTGCTGCAGATTGAGCACTAAAAGAAAAAAAAGGAAAATTGTACTTGATCTTTTGGAACATCAGAGAATAATTGCTCCAAAATAGGGAATTTCCTAAACTCCAAGTTCAAAAATCTTAGAAATACTATATCTCCCCAGTGTACTGACCCACAGATCACATGTTGATAGCTTGGAAATAACATTTCCAGTTGTTATAACAGATTTTTTAAAATTTTGGAATTTAGGAAGAACCCAAAGTCAGATTTGAAAGCCTTTGTCCTTGGATTTTCTCCTTTTTCAGTGGGATAAAATTCAAATTCCCTTTAGCTTAACACCAAACACCCACCACAATTTGTCCCGGCCTACCCTTGCTTTTTGCTACTTTCCCTTCTAAAATCCCTGCTCTATCTGGAGTAGAATATGCACTGCTCCCTCCCACCTGCACTGAAATGAAGTATGTACCTTTATGGCTTCCATGCCTTTGTAGGGGCTATTCTTTCTACTGACACTCCCTCTCTAGTCCTCCCTAGACATTCATTAAGTTTGAGTTTAACTTCTACCTTTCCCATGAAAATTTTCATCTCCCCTCTAAATTGCAGCATTCTTTCCTGCAAAATAAACCCATAGAATTTACATAATATGTATTGAAATTATTTCTTAAAACTCTGCAAAACTTTATCACATACATAAATCCTATCATTCCAACCACGTGGTATGCAGCTTGGAACAAGAAGTATGAATTTGACTTTTTTCAGTATGCTTGGCAGGGTGGTATGAGAAACATGCGCACAGAATGGTAGGTGTGGAAGGAGGGGGGCATTATAGTGCTGTGCTCCACCTCTTCAGGCTCTGTGGCATGTAAGATTTGCGTTTTAGTTTCAGTGCTAGTCTTTATGCCTCAGTACAGTTTATCTGAGAGCTCTGTATTGGAATTTGTCACAAATCCCAAGTAATTATAACGTGAAACTTAGGTTTCTTTTTTCCATTGTCTCTTGGGTTATATTTTCCTAGGGTACCTCAAGAGGACAGGGTTATGACTGGACAAAAGAAGGATTTAAGCATTTCTTATTCCCCTAGCTAAATACATCTGGTACTACCCCCAATTTCCACCAGAACTTCTAACAGTGAAGAATAGGTATCCCTAGTCATTTTGGGGGACTGAGTGTAGGATCATGTCAGGTTGGGAAATGCAAGTCAACTATTTGGCCTGTAGCCACATGCTCCCCTTTTCTCTGGTAGACTGTTATTAAAAGAGAAAGATTGCATCTGGACTATTAGATGAAAGGCAGTTTGGGACCTCAAATAGTCCAGAAGTGACCACCACTAACCCATGTAAGAGTTTGAGAGAATTAGAAAACGCCCTGGTCCTGCACTGAGCACTGAGGTTTAGGGAGTTAAAGGGGACTGATTTCTGTGTCCACTCACACCTGTGACTAGATGCCCTTGGGCAGGACAGAACCTGTATAACTACTGTGGTGATCTTGGGCCAGAATATACAAAGTATGTGAATATGTTGGTTTAATTTGTTTGTCTTTTTTTAAAATATATTTCCTCATGAGAACTGCCATTGTGTAAAGTATAATTAAACATAAATATTATACTTTCTAATCTTATAATAATTTCCTGATAAATATACCTGATAGTCTGTAGGTTATATTACAGTCTATTGCAGTTGGCTTTTCTGGTCTCCTGTTTATTTACCACAACTATATTTGATCACTTGTAAGATAAAAATAACCTGATCTTAATCCTTTGAATAAAAAGAGGTTGGCAAACTTTTATGAGTAAATGGAAAGGGTTTTGCAAGACAGCATATATAAAGAAGAAACATAAATCCTAACCCTTCACTCTCTTAAATGGGAATTAAGGTCAGCATTCTTAGAGCAGCCAACTGAAGTGGTGCTAAGTTCAGAAATTCTTTGAAAATGGAACCAAACAGCTGACTTTCACTAGAGAAAAAGCCATTTCAAGAGTTGAGTGCTAAGCGCTGGTGATGTCTTTCCAAGTCATTTCTCTTTAACTAGGTCACCTGTCTTTTAAGAAAGTAATGACAGACCATGAAAAAAAGAATCATCACTACCTTCATCTATTTTCATCTTTATTTATACTCTATTATAAGATAAAATAGGTCAGATTTTTCCTGAAAGCCTAAGTTGTCCCCTAGGGGAAAGTAAGGCATTTAGAAAAATATAGTAACTCTTCAGTCCATCAGAAATTAATGATGCACTAAAAAAGATATTCAGGAGAGCCTCTGGAAAGAAAACCTTCTATCAGGGTAAAACATATAAAACTTTTTTTTCCCAGGCTCAAATGGCAAATAGTATCTTTTTTGAGAAGAAATGTTCCTAGGAATGATCTTTCATGGACATCATTTCACTCCTTAAATCCACATCTCATTTCATCTTCCAACACGACAAACATAATCATATTCAGACACACCATCACTGCATCTGCTATCCAATTCCCAGAGTAGTCAATTGTCTATTTTTCATGTTCCAGAATATTTCAAAATTCAGCTTCTCTATCTTAAATATGATGTTATGACTTACAAACACATTGGCAAAAAGAGTGTTTCTTTAAAATTTTGTATATTTCCTTCATATTTCTCCAAATGCATTCTCCTTTGCACAAAGCTAAATCTGTTTTGTACTTGACTAAAAATAGTGTTGAAGTTAATTCCCACTTAAGAGGGTAGGGAATTAAGATACTGAAAAGAACAGTTAGGAAATGGAAAAGGATTTACACTTTGTCAAAGAGGCCATTTTTAGCACCTTATCACAGTAATAACATAAACTCTTTGTAAATTTAGTTTTGACAGCGTTGGGATTATCACTTTTTTCTATCTGAGATAAACTCAAGTCTGTATTCATCATTTGTATAATTTCCTTAAATATTTTAGCATAACAATAAGCTAATTCACACTTTAATTGCATATGATAGTTTACAAAACCTTCATGATAATTTGGTGTTATCCCCCTGTTAAGGATGAGGATACTGAGGCAGAGAAACTTAGCTTTACCCTTGGGTCATGCAAATACCTGGCTGAGTTTGGTAGTCAAGCTCATGTATTCTGCTTGGTGCTTCTAGGTACATATGTAACATATATATATATAATCAGGGAAAATATTCACACATGCAGTGCTGGTGAACTGCTAACCAAGAGGAAAGTATCTGCTGTTGTTTCTATTGAGCAGATGAGGATGAGAGACTTGAGTCTAGTATTTAATATGTAATTAATCTCTGTGAGACCTTCTTTTCTCTGGGACATGGTCTTTTTTTTGGGGGGGGGGTACACCAAGTTCAATCATCTGTTTTTATACGCATATCCCCGTATTCCCTCCCTTCCTTGACTCCCCCACCTCGAGTCCCCCCCACCCTCCCCGCCCCAGTCCTCTAAGGCATCTTCCATCCTCAAGTTGGACTCCCTTTGTTATACAACAACTTCCCACTGACTATCTGTTTTACAGTTGGTAGTGTATATATATGTCTGTGCTACTCTCTCGCCTCATCTTAGCTTCCCCTTCACCCCCCGCCCCCTCCCAAACCTCGAGTTCTCCAGTCCATTCTCTGTATCTGCGTGGGACATGGTCTTTAAAGAAAGGGAATTTCAGAAAATGGCAGTCATGGTCCTTTCCAGCCTGCACTTTATGTGAATGTCTGTTTGTGTTTTGTAAATATAACCAAATTTAAGTTATCTGATAAATAGTAGAAATAAAATAAAATTAGCAGTTTCAGTCTCTGTCTTTTATTAGAATGCTGGATAAAAATTAGATGAATCCATTTGCTTCTATGATATAATTGTAATTTTAGGAGTACAATGAAAATAACCCCACAACATTTCCTAAAATCGTTTTCTTACATCCTCTTACTAAACATACACACACATACTTGGTCAAAAATTGTAGCAGTTATTTATATCAGTGGTTCTCAACTAGGCGTGATCTTGACTTCCCGTAAACATCTGGCAACATCTGGAAACCTTTTTGGTTGTCACAGTGGGGTTGCTGTTGGCATCTAGTGGGTGGAGGCCAGTAATGCTGCTAAACATCCTATAATGCGTAAGACATCCTGCCACACACTCACACACAACAGAGCACCGTCCCGACCAAATGTCAGTATGCTGCAGTGGAGAAACCCTATTTAAATTTATAAACAATTGAACAACATCATAAAACTAACATCATAATCCGAACATCATAAAACAACTGACTTTTTCCTAGAAATTTCAGTTTTCATCCATATGACACAAGTAAGATACATGTATTTTCAATTATGAAACCTGCACTTCAGCTTGTAATGTTCTGCAAGATCCCAAAAGTCAGTATTTAATTTAGTAAACAAGTAAGTTACTTTTAGAAAATTAAATTAGCCGGAAGAGCAATAAGTTCGAAATCACTCATTCATGCCTTTGTGTTGAATTAATGCAATGAGAAGTAATTTTAGGGAAAGGCAGACCTGGGGGAATGCCACAGTAGAAGGGTTTAGGGAGCTGGGAGACAGTATGAGAATCTTAGGCACTCCTTAGGAGAAGGGAGATTCAGGAAGGATGATAGTCCCCAGTTTGACTAATTTTCAAATTTCAAAAACTAGCCCCACCGTAAGCTGCAAAGAGTAGCAGAACTCACATATGTGAATTTCAGGTGGGATGTGTCAGTGATTTTTAAAATAGCCAGTAATTAATTGAGGAGAATAAGAGTAAAGGACATGCTGATGAATTAATTGACAAGTGATTATATTAACTGCGTGGGTTTAGGAGTCTCAATGATTCATAAATTTCAAATTAGCTTCTTGTCTAGACTGTGTAGTTTGACTTCAAAACCTAATTTAAAACTATTAGATTTCCTACACCATTTATGATTTAGTTTGCTTCTCTTTTTTCCTTTAGTTTTTCCAATCTGAGTATTCTGTTACCTTTCGATTTTTGCTGTTAACGGTGCTATGTAACACATACAGACAAAAACCCTATTGAGATAGCATCCTGCAAAGTTTATTCTCTGTTTGTATTAATTGTCTCTTGTTGCCTAACAGATTGTACCAAAATTTATTAGCATAAAACTGCAGACATTTATTACCTCACAGAGCTTCTAAGAGTCAGAGAGAATTTAGCTGGGTGTTTCTGGCTCCAGGTCCTTTGTGAGGTTACAGTAAGCTGTTGACTGGGGCCACAGTCTCTGAAGACCTGACTGAGGCTAGAGGACCCATTCTGAGCTCATTCACCTGGCTGCTGGCCAGAGGCTTCAGTTCTTCACCGTGTGGACCTCTCCATGGGGCTGCTTATAACACAGGTTACTCCATAGTGAGTGTTGGGGGAGGAGGGGGAGAGAGAGAGAGAAGCCATGGTGTCTTTTATCCGGAGGGACCCATCATCTCTTCTGCACTATTCTCTTGGCCACACAGACAAAAACTCTGGTAGAATGTAGAGGGGACTAAACAAGAATATGAATTCCAGGAAGAGGGGATCCCTGAACTATCTTAGAGGCTGATTACCATACTAATGTTGCCTTTAAATTTAATAACCAGTGAGAGAATCCATCCTATTGAAATGTCTATATATAACAACACATAAATAAGCTCTATAATTGGTCACTTAAAATAATGACAGCAAGCTTTGTTGGAAAAAAAAGTATTCTGAGAAGAACTATGCTGAGTTTGTAGAACATATGGACAATGATCATAAAAAAATGTTAGGTTCTGTTAGTTTCTTTATTGTACAGAAACAATTTTGTGCTAATCAAGTCAGAAATCTGTCTAGTCTGCCTTGAAATATCAACTTTTGGCTGTTTGGTGGTATAATGAGTGTGATTCTGAGTGAGAGTTAAAACGGATTGACTTCTAAACCCTGATTTTTCTGTTTCCTGGCTGCACAATCAGAGCCAATTTCTAATCTCAGATGCCTCATCTATGAAATAAATAGATATAATAACACTCATCTCTAATGGTTGTTTTCAGGACTAAATGCTATGATGAGAACAAACTATTCAGCACACTATCTCACACATAGTGAGAGCATAATAAATAGTAGCTATGAACATCAGCTTCCAATCCAGTGCTTTTTAGAACATCGTGATCATGAATAGGTTGTAAAAATAAAAAATTGGTTGAGTCAATTCTTTTTGTAAAAATGAAATAAAATTGAACAGTCTAGAAAATACCAAAATCTCAGAGGGTCAGAGACCTGGGTTCTAGTTCTTACTGTCACTGGAATAAGTATTGTTTCATAAAACCTGTTTCTTATTTGTGTCCACATGCAAGCTTATATGTGTGTGTTGGGGGGGGGGTACTTGTTCCTCGTACTGATTAAAACTATACCTTTTACTGTGGGTCACAGTCAGAAAAATGAGAAAGCCACTACTCTAGCCTCACTTTGTTACGTTTGTGGTTTCTTTTGAGGAGAACCAACCTTATTCTGTTCTAGTGATTGAGTCTCTCTGAACATTTTGGAAATTGGACTATTTTAATGCCTCTGTGCTGGAGAGTCTCTTCCTGTTTAGAATTACTTTTAAAGATGAAATCCCAATGCACATAATGCCATGACCTTTCTACATTATACCATTAGACGTGACCCAGACCGCTATGTGGCTCATTTCTTTATACCCAATGACACAGTAGTTGTAGATGCATTAATGGTAAGTAAGCATCAGAAATCACTTGGAATTACTCGTTTGGAATCTTTTACGTAGCAAGTGTCCACAGGGACTTTTTTTAGTTGCATGATTAAATAAAGAAGTGCTAAGTCCCCAAGGTTTATGAAATTCTAAACATCAATCTGTCTCAAAGGAATCATGCTTTTCATGGAAGAAACTACACTTGAGGCCTTCCATTGGCAAGTTTGCCAAATGTCCAGTAATGAGCCATACAAGTAAATGCTGTTTTTATTGTTCTGATATATTTTCTTTGTCTTAAATTTTTATTGATAGTTATCATCGGTGGCTTGTAGTGCTTCATTTTCAATTTATCAGAAAATAAAACAGAACAAAACTTAAATGCTTGCAATACTGTTACTTTCTGATTACTATCATTATAAGTAAAGTGATGAATACTTTTATAATGTGAATAATTTTATACTTTATCTGCTTTTAAGTTAGCTGTTCAGCTAGTTGAATTAACTATAATGTTTAAATGTTAAAGAGAAGGACACTGTTTTTTCTCTTTTTTGCAATCTTCCCCCAATTCCTCCGTCTCCTCCACAGCTCCAGTATTTCTATGAAAGGCATCTGGGAACTTTATTCACTGAAGTCTTTCACTTTATTCATTGCTGGCCCAGCAATTCAGAGTCTAATCATCATCAGAATCATAATTGTAGATACTTCTGGGTGAAAATTGCCCAAGGAGAAAGTTTCCTCTGAAGGTTTGAAACAACTAGCACATGTTGTACAAGAGGTTTCTTTACACCCTGTGGCCATAATGTCTGGAAGAATTAGTGAATATATATAATAAATGGCTTTCTGATATTACATTAAAATACAATAAAATATTATTAACTGTTCCCAGACATTTTGGCCACCCTATGGTACATAGATTCCTGAGATAATGTAAACAGGAAAGATACTTACAATTCTTTAAGAATGAAGATTTGCAAAACCCTTTAGCATTAGGCAAGCAGTAGTATCAGGGATTGACAATATGCTGCAGTGAATCTTTTTTCTTTGTATGGCTATGGTTTACAAAATATTTTCACTTTAACTTTACAAAACTGCTTTGACATAAGTATTATTACATTTACTTAACAGATGAGAAAACCAAGGCTCAGAATAGTGAAGCAACTTCTTCATAGTCACAGTGCTAAGTGTTAGGAAGCTATGTCTCTAAGAACAAATTAATGTTTTTTTAACTCTATCACACCATCTCTTACATCCATACTTGCTGAGAAAGTTCAAACCCATTTCTTTCCATTAGAAGCTTATTATTTTACTTTTCAATGTAGGTCTGTTCACGACATTCCTTGTTAATCCTCGAATAATAGTATGATGTAGGTACATTATTATTCCCATTTTCTAGATGCAAAAGCTGAGGCACAGAGAGGGAAAGCAATTTGCTCAAAGTCACACAGTTAATCAGTTGCCAGTATAAAGCTGTCAGAATCCAAAACTTCCTTTTCTTTCTCATACACTGTTTCTTCTTGTATGCTGCTGGCTATAAATCTGAATTCAGTAAGAGAAATAATGCAATGGCTTAAGTGCTAATTATCTTCTTATTGAAAAAATATATATAAATAAAATTACACCAGAGAATTCACACTTCTGATAGATTTTCAAACTGCTTGTTCCAGCTTGGCTCTAGACCAAGGTATAAGTATCTCTCATTTGCATAGCATCTTAGAGCTGACCAAGTACTTTCACACACTTATTTCATTGATCCTGACAACAAACTTATGAGATACTGGAACAGGTATAATTAGCAGGATGGTTTTCATGATGAGAAATATCTATCTCACTAGAAAGATGGCGGCGAAGTAGAGAGACGTGGAGTGCATCCCTCTCCACAGATGCATTGGGAATGCACGGAAGGACACAGTCATTCCCACAGAGAACCAGCTGAACACCAGCAGACGGCCTCGGACACCGGAAAGGGCTGCGGAGAACCTGACATAGCCGACTGAATATTTGTCTAATCCAATACTTGGACATTAGTCTGAGGCTTGGACAGTCTTCTATAAACACCTCTATCACCAGGACAAGCAACCCCAAAAGCTTGGACAACCATGAGGAAACAAAGAAACACCATGCAGGCAAAGGAGCAGGAAAAAAACCCACAAGACCAAATAAATGAGGAGGAAATAGGAAAAATGCCTGAAAAAGAATTTAGAGTAATGATAGTAAAAATGATACAAAATCTCGATAACAAAATAGAGAAAGTACAAGAAACAGTTCATAAGAACTCAGAAAAACAAACAGCAATGGATAACAAAATAACTGAAATTAAAAATACTCTAGATGCTCTAACCAGCAGAATGACTGAGGCAGAAGAACGAATAAGTGAGTTGGAAGATAGAATGGAAGAAATAAACGCCACAGAGCAGGAAAAAGATAAAAAAATAAAAAGACTAGAAGACAGCCTCAGAGACCTCAGTGATAACCTTAAACGTACCAACATTCGAATTATAGGCATCCCAGAAGAAGAAGAAAACAAGAAAGGGTCTGAGAAAATATTTGAAGAGGTTCTAGTGGAAAACTTCCCCAACATGGGAAAGGAAATAATGAACCAAGTCCAAGAAGCACAGAGAGTCCCATACAGAATAAACCCAAGGAGAAATACACCAAGACACATATTAATCAAACTAACGACAATTCAACACAAAGAAAAAATATTAAAAGCAGCAAGAGAAAAGCAACAAACAACATATAAGGGAAAACCCATCAGGATAACAGCTGACCTTTCTACAGAAACTCTGCAGGCCAGAAGGGAATGGCAGGATATACTGAAAGTCCTGAAAGAGAGAAACGTACAGCCAAGAATACTCTACCCAGCAAGAATCTCATTCAGATTTGAGGGAGAAATCAAAAGCTTTCCAGACAAGCAAAAGTTAAGAGAATTCAGCACCACCAAATCAGCCTTACAACAAGTGCTAAAGGAACTTCTCTAAGTAGGAAACACAAGAAAAGGAAAACACCTACAAATACAAACCCAAAACAATTAAGAAAATGGTAATTGGAACACACATGTCAATAATCACTTTAAATGTAAATGGATTAAATGCTCCAACCAAAAGACACAGACTGGCTGAATGGATACAAAAACAAGACCCTTCTATATGCTGCCTACAAGAAACCCACTTCAGACCAAGGGATACATATAGACTGAAAGTGAAGGGATGGAAAAAGATATTCCATGCAAATGGAAGTCAAAAGAAAGCTGGAGTAGCAATACTCATATCAGACAAACTGGACTTGAAAGTAAAGACTATTAAAAGAGACAAGGAAGGGCACTACATAATGATCAAGGGATCCATCCAAGAAGAACATATCACAATGGTAAATATCTATGCCCCCAATATAGGAGCACCTCAATACATAAGGCAAATGCTAACAGCTATAAAAGGGGACATCGACAGTAACACAATTATAGTGGGAGACTTGAACACCCCACTTACATCAATGGACAGATCATCCAAACAGAAAATAAATAAAGACACACAAGCTTTAAATGACACATTAGACCATCTCGACTTCATTGATATTTATAGGACATTCCATCCAAAAACGACAGACTACACTTTCTTCTCAAGTGCACACGGAACATTTTCCAGGATAGATCACATCTTGGGTCACAAATCAAACCTCAGCAAATTCAAGAAAATTGAAATCATATCAAGCATCTTCTCAGACCACAACGCCATGAGACTAGATATCAATTACAGGAAAAAAACTGCAAAAAATACAAACACATGGAGGCTAAACAATTCACTATTAAACAACCAAGGAATCACTACAGAAATCAAAGAGGAAATCAAAAAGTATCTAGAAACAAATGACAACGAAAACACAACAACCCAAAACCTATGGGCCGCAGCAAAAGCAGTTCTAAGAGGGAAGTTTATAGCAATACAGTCCGACCTTAAGAAACAAGAAAATGATCGAATAAACAACCTAACCTTACACCTCAAACAACTAGAGAAAGAAGAACAAAGAAACCCCAAAGTGAGCAGAAGGAAAGAAATCGTAAAGATCAGAGCAGAAATAAATGAAAAAGAAAGGAAAGAAACCATAAGAAAAATAAATAAAACTAAAAGCTGGTTCTTTGAGAAGATTAACAAAATTGATAAACCATTAGCCAGACTCATCAAGAAAAAAAGGGAGAAGACGCAAATCAACAGAATTAGAAATGAAAAAGGAGAAGTCACAACGGACACCTCAGAAATACAAAACATCATGAGAGACTACTACAAGCAACTATATGCCAATCAATTGGATAACCTGGAAGAAATGGATACATTCTTAGAAAAATACAATCTTCCAAGACTGAACCAGGAAGAAATAGAAACCATGAACAGAGCAATCACAAGTACAGAAATTGAGGCAGTGATTAAAAATCTCCCAACACACAAAAGCCCAGGACCAGATGGATTCACAGGCGAATTCTATCAAACATTTCGAGAAGAGTTAACACCTATCCTTCTCAAACTCTTCCAAAATATTGCAGAAGGCGGAGCACTCCCAAACTCATTCTATGAGGCTACCATCACCCTGATACCAAAACCAGGCAAAGATGTCACAAAAAAAGAAAACTACAGACCAATATCACTGATGAATATAGATGCAAAAATCCTCAACAAAATACTAGCTAACAGACTGCAACAGCACATTAAAAAACTCATACACCACGATCAAGTGGGGTTTATCCCTGGGATGCAAGGATTCTTCAATATACGCAAATCAATCAACGTGATACATCATATCAACAAATTGAAGGATAAAAACTATATGATCATTTCAATAGATGCAGAAAAAGCTTTTGACAAAGTTCAACATCCATTTATGATAAAAGCTCTCCAGAAAATGGGCATAGAAGGAAATTACCTCAACATCATAAAAGCCATATATGACAAATCAAAAGCCAACATTGTTCTCAATGGAGAAAAACTGGAAGAATTCCCTCTAAGAACAGGAACAAGACAAGGGTGTCCACTCTCACCACTGTTATTCAACATAGTTTTGGAAGTGTTAGCCACAGCAATCAGAGAAGAAAAAGAAATTAAAGGAATCCAAATTGGAAAAGAAGAAGTAAAATTATCACTCTTTGCAGATGACATGATACTATATATAGAAAACCCTAAAGACTCTACCAGAAAACTGCTAGCACTCATTGATGAGTTTAGTAAAGTAGCAGGATACAAAATTAATGCACAGAAATCTCTTGCATTCCTATACACTAACAACGGAAGAGCAGAAAGAGAAATTAAGGAAACTCTCCCATTCACCATTGCAACCAAAAGAATAAAATAGCTAGGAATAAACCTGCCTAAGGAGGCAAAAGATCTGTATGCAGAAAACTTTAAGACATTGATGAAAGAAATCAAAGATGACATAAACAGATGGAGGGATATACCATGTTCCTGGATTGGAAGAATCAACATCGTGAAAATGACTGTACTACCCAAAGCAATTTACAGATTTAATGCAATCCCGATCAGATTACCAATGGCATTTTTCACAGAACTAGAGCAAGAAATCTTACGATTTGTATGGAAATGCAAAAGACCCCGAATAGCCAAAGCAATCTTGAGAAGGAAAAATGGAGTTGGTGGAATCAGGCTTCCTGACTTCAAACTATACTACAAGGCCATAGTGATCAAGACAGTATGGTACTGGCACAAAAATAGAAAGGAAGATCAATGGAACAGAATAGAGAACTCAGAAGTAAGCCCAAACACATATGGGCACCTTATCTTTGACAAAGGAGGCACGAGTATACAATGGAAAAAAGACAGCCTCTTCAATAAGTGGTGCTGGGAAAATTGGACAGCAACATGTAAAAGAATGAAATTAGAACACTTCCTAACACCATACACAAAAATAAACTCCAAATGGATTAAAGACCTACATATAAGGCCAGACACTATCAAACTCCTAGAGGAAAACATAGGCAGAACACTCTTTGACATCCATCAAAGCAAGATCCTTTTTGACCCACCTCCTAGAATCATGGAAATAAAATCAAGAATAAACGAATGGGACCTCATGAAACTTAAAAGCTTTTGCACAGCAAAAGAAACCATAAACAAGACTAAAAGGCAACCCTCAGAATGGGAAAAAATAATTGCCTATGAAACAACGGACAAAGGATTAACCTCCAAAATATACAAGCAGCTCATGCAGCTTCATACCAAAAAAGCAAATAACCCAATCCACAAATGGGCAGAAGACCTAAATAGACATTTCTCCAAAGAAGACATACAGATGGCCAACAAACACATGAAAAGATGCTCAACATCACTCATCATCAGAGAAATGCACGTCAAAGCCACCATGAGGTATCACCTCACACCAGTCAGAATGGCCATCATCACAAAGTCTGGAAACAACAAATGTTGGAGAGGGTGTGGAGAAAAGGGAACTCTCCTGCACTGTTGGTGGGAATGTAAGTTGGTACAGCCACTATGGAAAACAATTTGGAGGTTCCTTCAAAAACTACAAATAGAACTACCATATGATCCAGTCATCCCACTCCTGGGCATATACCCAAAGAAAACCATAATCCCAAAAGAAACTTGTACCATAATGTTTATTGCAGCACTCTTTACAATAGCCAGGACATGGAAGCAACCTAAATGCCCATCAACAAATGAATGGATACAGAAGATGTGGCATATATATACAATGGACTATTACTCAGCTATAAAAAGGGATGAGATGGAGCTATATGTAATGAGGTGGATAGAACTACAATCTGTCATACAGAGTGAAGTAAGTCAGAAAGAGAAAGACAAATATTGTATGCTAACTCACATATACGGAATCTAAAAATGGTACTGATGAACTCAGTGACAAGAAGAGGGAAGCAGATACAGGGAATGGACTGGAGAACTCGAGGTATGGGAGGGGGCGGGGGGTGAAGGGGAAACTGAGAAGAAGCGGGAGAGTAGTACAGACATATATATACTACCAACTGTAAAATAGTCAGTGGGAAGTTGTTGTATAACAAAGGGAGTCCAACTCGAGGATGGAAGATGCCTTAGAGGACTGGGGCAGGGAGGGTGGGGGGGAATCGAGGGGGGGGCGTCAAGGAAGGGAGGGAATATGGGGATATGTGTATAAAAACAGTTGATTGAACCTGGTGTACCCCCCAAAAAAAATAAAATAAAATAATAATAAAAAAAAAAAAAAAAAAAAAGAAATATCTATCTCAAAGTAAATGACTATAAACTTCATATGGCTGATAAGTGAAAAAAGACAAATCACCCAGGTCTCCTGATGACACCTTCTGGGAGCTTTCCATAACACTATGCTAAAGATAGCCCAGCACCCTACAAGATTCCACCTGCTTATGCAAGTCCACCAGGACCTTTCTTCCTCTTTGGAGGAAATCAGAGAGACCACAATGAATCTTAACTTTTGATGGGAGAGATCCTTAAGACTGGGCTGACAGACATGGTGTATATTAAGCATGAACTATAGATTCTGGATTTAGACAAGGTGGGGTGAGAATTCTGGTTCTGCTTTGAGCACTATTTCACTGTGTTTCTTTGGTGGGAATTACCTATCTTCTTTGATGCTCCATTTTTACAGATGAAAAAGTTGTGAGAAAACAAATGTGTGATTTCCTGATATGATGGTGGTTTTCTAGCAAATTTACCTCACTTTTTAATATTACATATCTCATGCTGTGGCATGAAAACCCTTGGCTTTAAGAAGTCAAGAATGCAAAAGGCCTCAGTGACATCCTAGGATATGTAATTTTTACGTTTCATGGTTTCCTGGAAATAATGATACGGATATAATTTTAATATAAAAAGGCTATGGTAAAACTGTGAATGCTGAGAGCAATCAGTCCTGGGTGGGAACTCACATCAGAACAGGAGAGAGGCTGATTAAACATATGCTTTTTCCAAATTATATTTGTACTCAGTCACGTTTAGCTAACTGAGAAGACCTACCAAACTCTTTATTTCTTCTCTATGAGTATGTGGAATAAAACTGTTGTGGATTTCATAACCTTGAGGTGTATATTTCTCAGTCCTGTATAGGCTATTTCTCTTCTAACCATTAACACATTATAACGATGTTGTCTGCTTATATACTTATCTTTCTCACTAGACAGGGACTACACAATAACTGTATATTTTGCATCTTTATATATTCATGGTACAAGGCCTGTTAACATAGAAAACATATAAAAGTAACTCAATAGATGTTTACTGAACTGGGTTTATCTCACATAAGAAAGTATGTAATATATATATATATATATATGGCACACCCATGTCTGTGCATGTTCCTGTATGTTTTTTTTTTCTTTTTACTTTTTTTTAAGAATTTTTATTGAGATACAATTAACAGATAATAAAAAGCATATATTTAGAGTGTACAATTTGGTATCCCAATCTCCCAATTCATTCCCCCCCAACCCTCCCCGATTTTCCCCACTTAGTGTCCATGTGTTTGTTCTCTACACCTGTGTCTCTATTTCTGCCTTGCATTTCCTCTTTCATAGTTGTTAGCATTTGCCTTATGTATTGAGGTGCTCCTATATTGGGTGCATATATATTTATAATTGTTATCTCCTCTTCTTGGATGGATCCCTTGATCTTTATGTAATGTCCTTTCTTGTCTCTTGTAACATTTTTTATTTTAAAGTCTATTTTTATCTGATATGAGTAATGCTACTCCAGCTTTCTTTTGATTTCCATTTGCATGGAATATCTTTTTCCATCCCCTCCCTTTCAGTCTGTATGTGTCCCTAGGTCTGAAGTGTCTCTCTTGTAGACAGCATATATATGGGTCCTGTTTTTGTATCCATTCAGCCAGTGTGTGTCTTCTGGGTGGTGCATTTAGTCCATTTACATTCAAGGTAATTATCGACATGTATGTTCCTATTACCAATTTCTTAATTGTTTTGTTTTTGTTTTTGTAGGTCCTTTTCTTCTCTTATGTTTCCCACTTAGAGAAGTGCCTTTAGCATTTGTTGTAGGGCTGGTTTGGTGGTGCTGAATTCTCTTAGCTGTTGCTTGTCTATAAAGCTTTTGATTTCTCCGTCGAATATGAATGAGATCCTTGCTGGGTAGACTATTCTTGGTTGTAGGTTCTTCCCTTTCATCACTTCAAATATATCTTGCCACTCCCTTCTGGCTTGCAGAGTTTCTGCTGAGAAATCAGCTGTTAACCTGATGGAAGTTCCCTTGCATGTTATTTGTCGTTTTTCCCTTGTTGCTTTTAATAACTTTTCTCTGTCTTTAATTTTTGTCAATTTGACTACTATATGTCTTAGCATGTTTCTCCTTGGGTTTATCCTGCCTGGGACTCTCTGTGCTTCCTGCACTTGGGTAGCTATTTCCTTTCCCATGTTAGGGAAGTTTTCAACTATAATCTCTTCCAGTAATTTCTCAGGTCCTTTCTCTCTCTCTTCTCCTTCTCAGACCCCTATAATGTGAATATTGGTGCATTTAACATTGTCCCAGAGGTATCTTAGGCTGTCTTCAGTTCTTTTCATTCTTTTTTCTTTATTCTTTTCCACATCAGTGATTATCACCATTCTGTCTTCCAGGTCACTTATTCGCCCTTCTGCCTCCGTTAATCTGCTATTGGTTCCTTCTAGTGTGTTTTCCATTTCAGTTATTGTGTTGCTTATCTCTGTTGGTTTGCTCTTTAATTCTTCTAGGTCTTTGGTAAACTTTTCTTGCAACTTTTCGATCTTTGCATCCAGTCTTTTTTCAATGTCATGGATCATCTTCCCCATCATTATCCTGAATTCTTTTTCAGGAAGGGTGCCTATCTCCACTTCATTTAGTTGTTTTTCTGGGGTTTTATCCTGTCTCTTCATCTGGTACAAAGTCCTCTGCCTTTTCATTTTCTCTGTCTTTCTGTGGCTGTGGTTTTCAGTTGCACAGAATGAAATACTGCTGATACTGCTTGATTCTGCTGTCTGCCCTCTTGTGGAAGAAGCTATTTAAGAGGCTTGTGCATGCTTCCTGATGGGAGGGACTGATGGTGGGTAGGGTGGGGTGGGTGGAGCTCAGTAAAGCTTTAATCCAATTTGGTGGGCAGAGCTCAGTAAAACTTTAATCTACTTTTCTGCTAATGGGTGGGGCTGTGTTCACACCTTGTTGGTTGTTTGGCCTGAGGCCACCTAGTGCTGGAGCCCGCAGGCTCTTTGGTGGGGCTAATGGCAGACTCTGGAAGGGCTCACACCAATAAGCACTTCCCAAAACCCCTGCTGCCAGTGCCCCTGCCTCCTTGGTGAGCCACAGCTGCCCCCCCACCTCTGCAGGCAACCCTCCAACACCAGCAGGTCAGTTTGGTTCAGTCTCCTATGGGGTCACTGCTCCTGCCGCCTGGGTCCTGGTGAGCACATTTTTTTGTGTGCCCTCCAAGAGTGGAGTCTCTGTTTCCCCCAGTCCTGTGGAGGTCCTGCAATCAAATCCCACTGGCTTTCAGAGTCTGATTCTCTGGGGATTCCTCCTCCCGTTGCTGGACTCCCAGGTTGGGAAGCCTGATGTGGGGCTCAGAACCCTCACTTTAGTGGGTGGACTTCTGTGGTATAACTGTTCTCCAGTTTGTGAGTCACCCACCCAGCAGTTACGGGATTTGATTTTAACATGATTGCGCCCCTCCTACCATCTCATTCAGGCTTCTCCTTTGTCTCTGGATGTGGGGTGTCTTTTTTGGTGAGTTCCAGTGTCTTTCTGTTGATGATTGTTCAGCAGTTAGTTGTAATTCCGGTGCTCTTGCAAGAGGGAGTGAGCACATGTCCTCCTACTCCGCCATCTTAATCCTATCTCTCGTTCCTATATGTTTTTGTGGATATCTAAGCTACTGTCTGTACTCTTACACCTACTTGATAAGAATGGCATTTTTAAGGGGAAACGATCTACTACTTTATCATATATATTCTAATTCATTATTCTATACAAATAAATGTATCTGCAAAGTACAGTAAGTGTATTTAGCTGTAAACACAACTTTACTTATAACAACTGAAATTTTTTGACCAAAAATTATCTAGTTCAGCAATTTTAATTTAGATATAGTTCAGCAAATTTTAATTTAATAACCTAGAAAACATTTATTGCCAAAAAAGAGGCTTATTTGAAGATTTTTGATGAAAAATGGTTGGTAAGCTTATTTTAAATCATACTAAAGTATACCCTGATAATAAGGTTTCAATGAGTATCTGAACATTAGATTAAGGATTCACTTGACATTTTTTTTATTCGAAGGGGTGATGGTGTAATGAACAGGAGAACAAGCATGATACTAATCCGTATGCTATATGAAGATGGTATCTCTCTTTTGGTTGAGTAAATGAAAGAAAATATTATTACTTTTCAGCAAAGATAATTAATGAGGACATAAAAAGCATATCATCATGGAGCTGAGGAAAGAATGAGTTACCTTATCACATAAAATAATTACTTTATAATTATGGTTTAGGAAGGCTTCAAAGTTTAGGTGGGTTTAGGAAGGCCTACTACATATTGACCCAGTTATTCTTTCAGTATTCCTAAGCATGATAATGGATTTTCATTGTATTTATAATGGAAGGACAAGTGAATAAAGAGTTGTTTTTTACCATTGGAAGGTGATAGTCAGATGTTAAGTACTTTCATTTTCCCCCTTCCCTAACACTGGTTGCACCTCTAATACCTTTAGGATCAGCTCAGCTTACCTTAAGAGCTTAAAGGAAGAGATGGTTCAAGATGGCAGAATAGGAGGACGTGTGCTCACTCCCTCTTACAAGAGCACCGGAATTACAACTAACTGCTGAACGATCATCAACAGAAAGACACTGGAACTCACCAAAAAAGACACCCCACATCCAGAGACAAAGGAGAAGCCTGAATGAGATGGTAGGAGGGGCGCAATCATGTTAAAATCAAATCCCGTAAGTGCTGGGTGGGTGACTCACAAACTGGAGAACAGTTATACCACAGAAGTCCACCCACTAAAGTGAGGGTTCTGAGCCCCACGTCAGACTTCTCAGCCTGGGGGTCTGGCAGCAGGAGGAGAAATCCCCAGAGAATCAGACCTTGAAAGCCAGCAGGATTTGATTGCAGGACCTCCACAGGACTGGGGGAAACAGAGACTCCACTCTTGGAGGGCACAAAAAAATAGTGAGTGCACCAGGACCCAGGCAGCAGGAGCAGTGACCCCATAGGAGACTGAACCAAACTGACCTGCTGGTGTTGGAGGGTTGTCTGCAGAGGTGGGGGGCTGCAGTGGCTCACCATGGGGACAAGCACACAGGCAGCAGGGGTTTTGGGAAGTGCTTATTGGTGTGAGCCCTCCCGGAGTCCAGAGTCCATCCGCTGTGCATCATTAGCCCCACCAAAGAGGCTGTAAGCTGCTGTGAGGGGTATCCTCAGGCCAAACAACCAAAAGGGGGGGTGGAGCACGGCCCCACCCATTGGCAGGCAAGCAGGTTAAAGCTTTACTGAGCTCCATGCACCAAATCAGATTGAAGTTTTATTGAGCTCCAGCCACCCAGCCCTACCCACCATCAGTCCCTCCCATCAGGAAGCATGCACAAGCCTCTTAAATAGCTTCTTCCACAAGAGGGCAGACAGCAGAATCAAGCAGTATCAGCAGTATTTCATTCTGTGCAACTGAAAACCACAGCCACAGAAAGACAGAGAAAATGAAAAGGCAGAGGACTTTGTACCAGATGAAGAGACAGGATAAAACCCCAGAAAAACAACTAAATGAAGTGGAGATAGGCACCCTTCCTGAAAAAGAATTCAGGATAATGATGGGGAAGATGATCCATGACATTGAAAAAAGACTGGATGCAAAGATCGAAAAGTTGCAAGAAAAGTTTACCAAAGACCTAGAAGAATTAAAGAGCAAACCAACAGAGATAAGCAACACAATAACTGAAATGGAAAACACACTAGAAGGAACCAATAGCAGATTAACGGAGGCAGAAGGGCGAATAAGTGACCTGGAAGACAGAATGGTGATAATCACTGATGTGGAAAAGAATAAAGAAAAAAGAATGAAAAGAACTGAAGACAGCCTAAGATACCTCTGGGACAATGTTAAATGCACCAATATTCACATTATAGGGGTCTGAGAAGGAGAAGAGAGAGAGAAAGGACCTGAGAAAATACTGGAAGAGATTATAGTTGAAAACTTCCCTAACATGGGAAAGGAAATAGCTACCCAAGTGCAGGAAGCACAGAGAGTCCCAGGCAGGATAAACCCAAGGAGAAACATGCTAAGACATATAGTAGTCAAATTGACAAAAATTAAAGACAGAGAAAAGTTATTAAAAGCAACAAGGGAAAAACGACAAATAACATGCAAGGGAACTTCCATCAGGTTAACAGCTGATTTCTCAGCAGAAACTCTGCAAGCCAGAAGGGAGTGGCAAGATATATTTGAAGTGATGAAAGGGAAGAACCTACAACCAAGAATAGTCTACCCAGCAAGGATCTCATTCATATTCGACGGAGAAATCAAAAGCTTTATAGACAAGCAACAGCTAAGAGAATTCAGCACCACCAAACCAGCCCTACAACAAATGCTAAAGGCACTTCTCTAAGTGGGAAACATAAGAGAAGAAAAGGACCTACAAAAACAAAAACAAAACAATTAAGAAATTGGTAATAGGAACATACATGTCGATAATTACCTTGAATGTAAATGGACTAAATGCACCACCCAGAAGACACACACTGGCTGAATGGATACAAAAACAGGACCCATATATATGCTGTCTACAAGAGAGACACTTCAGACCTAGGGACACATACAGACTGAAAGGGAGGGGATGGAAAAAGATATTCCATGCAAATGGAAATCAAAAGAAAGCTGGAGTAGCATTACTCATATCAGATAAAAATAGACTTTAAAATAAAAAATGTTACAAGAGACAAGAAAGGACATTACATAAAGATCAAGGGATCCATCCAAGAAGAGGAGATAACAATTATAAATATATATGCACCCAATATAGGAGCACCTCAATACATAAGGCAAATGCTAACAACTATGAAGAGGAAATCAACAGTAACACAGTGATAGTGGCATACTTTAACACCCCACTTACACCAATGGACAGATCATCCAGACAGAAAATAAGGAAACACAAGCTTTAAATGACACAATAAAGCAGCTAGATTTAATAGATATCTATAGGACATTACATCCAAAAAGAGCAGATTACACGTTCTTCTCAAGTGCACATGGAACATTCTCCAGGATAGATCACATTTTGGGTCACAAATCATGCTTTGGGAAATTTAAGAAAATTGAAATTGTATCAAGCATCTTTGCCAACCACAACGCTATGAGATTAGAAATCAATTACAGGAAAAAAAAGTGTAAAAATCACAAATACATGTAAGCTATACAATACACTGCTAAATAACCAAGAGATCACTGAAGAAATCAAGGAGGAAATCAAAAAATACCTAGAGACAAATGACAACCAAACCACAATGTTACAAAATCTATGGGGTTCTGCAAAAGCAGTTATAGGAGGGATGTTTATAGCAATACAATCCTACCTCAAGAAACAAGAAAAATCACAAATAAACAATCTAACCTTATACCTAAAGAAAGTAGAGAAAGAAGAGCCAACAAAACCCAAAGTTAGTAGAAGGAGAGAAATCATAAAGATCAGAGCAGAAATAAATGAAATAGAGACAAAGAAAACAATAGCAAAAATCAATAAAACTAAAAGCTGGTTCTTTGAGAAGATAAACAAAATTGATAAACCTCTAGCAAGACTCATCAAGAAAAAGAGGGAGAGGACTCAAATCAATAAAATCAGAAATGAAACAGGAGACGTTACAACGAACACCACAGAAATAAAAAGCATCGTAAGAGACTACTACAAGCAACTATATGCCAATTAAATGGACAACCTGGATGAAATGGACAGATTCTTGGTATAACCTTCTAAGACTGAATCAAGAAGAAACAGAAAATATGAACAGACCAATCACAAGTAATGAAATTGAAACTGTGATTAAAAACCTTCCAGGAAACAAAAGTCCAGGATGAGATGGCTTCACAGGTGAATTTTATCAAACATTTAGAGAAGAGCTAACACCCTTCCTTCTCAAACTCTTCCAAAAAATTGCAGAGGAAGGAACACTCCAAACTCATTTTATGAAGCCACCATCACCCTGATACCAATACCAGGCAAAGATAGTACAAAAAAGGAAAATTACAGACCGATATCACTGATGAATTTAGATGCAAAAATCCTCAACAAAATACTAGCCAACAGAATCCAACAACACATTAAAAGGATCATACACCATGATCAAGTGTTTATCCCTGGAATGCAAGGATTCTTCAATATATGTAAAGCAATCAATGTGATACACCATATTAACAAATTAAAGAATGAAAACCACATGATCATCTCAATAGATGCAGAAAAAGCTTTTGAAAAAATGCAACATCTATTTGTGATAAAAACTCTCCAAAAGGTGGGCATGGAGGGAACCTACCTCAACATAATAAAGGCCACATGTGACAGACCTACAGCAAACATTCTCAATGATGAAAAACTGCAAGTATTCCCTCTAAGATCAGGAACAAGACAAGGATGTCCACTCTCCCCACTACTATTCAACATAGTTTTGGAAGTCCTTGCCACAGCAATCAGAGAAGAAAAAGAAATAAAAGGAATCCAAATTGGAAAAGAAGAAGTAAAACAGTCACAGTTTGCAGATGACATGGTAGTATACATAGAAAATCCTAAAGATGCCACCAGAAAACTACTTGAGGTAATCAATGAATTTGGTAAAGTTGCAGGATACATAATTAACACACAGAACTCTCATGCATTTCTATACACTAAGAATGAAACATCAGAAAGAGAAATCAAGGAAACAATCCCATTCACCATTGCAACAAAAAGAATAAAATACCTAGGAATAAACCTACCTAAGGAGGTAAAAGACCTGTACTCAGAAAACTATAAGACACTCATGAAAGAAATCAAAGAAGACACAAACAGATGGAGAGATATACCATGTTCTTGGATTGGAAGAATGAACATTGGAAAATGACTATACTACCCAAAGTAATTTACAGATTCAATGCAATCCCTATCAAATTACCAATGGCATTTTTTTTATAGAACTAGAACAAAAAAATCCTAAAATTTGTATGGGAATGCAAAAGACCCCGAATAGCCAAAGCAATCTTGAGGGGAAAAAAATAGAGCTGGAGGAACCTGGCTCCCTGACTTCAGACTATAGTACAAAGCTACAGTAATCAGGACAATATGGTACTGGCACAAAAACAGAAATGTAGATCATTGGAACAGGATAGAAAGCCCAGAAGCCCAGAGATAAACTATGGTCAACTGATCTATGACAAAGGAGGCGTGGATATACAATGTAGAAAAGGCAGCCTCTTCAATGAATGGTGTTGGGAAAACTGGACAACTACATGTAAAACAATGAAATTAGAACACTCCCTCATGCCATACACAAAAATAAACTCAAAATGGATTAAAAACCTAAATGTAAGGCCAGACACTATAAAACTCCTAGAGGAAAACATAGGAAGAACACTTTTTGACATAAATCACAGCAAGATCTTTTTTGATCCACCTCCTAGAGTAATAGAAATTAAAAACAAAAATAAATAAGTGGGACCTAATGAAACTTCAAAGCTTCTGCACAGCAAAAGATAGTATAAGCAAGACTAAAAGGCAGCGCTCAGAATGGGAGAAAATATTTGCAAGTGAATCAACAGACAAAGGATTAATCTCCAAAATATATAAACAGTTGATGCAGCTCAATATCAGAAAAACAAACAACCCAATCCAAAAATAGGCAGAAGACCAAAATAGGCATTTCTCCAAAGAAACCATAGAGATGGCCAAGAGGCACATGAAAAGCTGCTCAACATCACTAATTATTAGAGAAATACAAATCAAAACTACAATGAGGTATCACCTCACACCGGTTAGAATGGGCATCATCAGAAAATCGACAAACAAGAGTAGCACAGACATATATATATACTACCAACTGTAAAATAGTCAGTGGGAAGTTGTTGTATAACAAAGGGAGTCCAACTCGAGTATGGAAGATGCCTTAGAGGACTGGGGCAGAGAGGGTGGGGGGGACTTGAAGTGGGGGGAGTCAAGGAAGGGAGGGAATACGGGGATATGTGTATAAAAACAGATGATTGAACCTGGTGTACCCCCAAAAAAGGAAAAAAAAGAAAAAAAAAGAAAATCGACAAACAGTAAATGCTAGAGAGGGTGTGTAGAAAAGGGAACGCTCTTGCACTGTTGGTGGGAATGTAAATTGATACAGCCACTGTGGAGAACAGTATGGAGGTTCCTTGCAAATCTAAAAATAGGGTTACCATATGACCTGGCAATCCCATTGCTGGGCATATTCCCAGAGAACACCATAGTTCAAAAAGATACATGCACTCCAGTGTTCATTGCAGCACTATTTACAATAGCCAGGACATGGATGCAACCTAAATGTCCATCAACAGATGAATGGATAAAGAAGATGTGATACATACATAAAATGGAATATTATCAGCTGTAAAAAGGAACGAAATTGGGACATTTGTACAGACATGGATGGACCTAGAAACTGTCATACAGAGTGAAGTGAGTCAGAAAGAGAAAAACAAATATCGTATATTAACACATATATGCGGAATATAGAAAAATGTACAAATCAACCTGTTTGCAAGGCAGAAATAGAGACACAGATGTAGAGAACAAACATATGGTCACCAAGTGGGGAAAGCTGGGGGAGGGAGGGTTGCGGGGAATGAATTGGGAGATTGGGGTTGCCATATATACATTACCAATAAGGAAAAAAATATAAAATTGTACACTTTAAATATATGCAGTGTATTGTATGTTGATTGTATCTCAATAAAAGTTCTTAAAGAAAAAAAAATAGCTTAAAGGGAAAGAGAGGTAGGCTCATTGGAGGCTATGAGTTCTGGATAAAGGCTTGAAACTATACTTACAAAATAAATTGCTAGCCTAAGAAAACAGTTAAGCTGGACCGATTTGGGTAGGAAATGGCCTGTTTGTGATCCTTGCACTAACCAAGGACCTGAGGCCAACTGAAGTGGAAAGAGAATGGACTTGGGTATCAGAGAGACTACCACCTCTACATTTGGGCTCTGTGACCCTGATCACATCAGTTAATTTTTCGCAAGTTTTACCATCTCACCAATTTGAGATGCTAACAATATGTATTTCAAAGTGCTGCTGTGAGGAATAATTAAAGCTCATTGCTGCATAGGAAGTGTTCAATAAATAATGGCTGCTGTTCTAAACTTTCCACAAAACTCTTGCTCTTCAAAGAAACTACCTGTGGCTGTTTTTGCTGTTACATTTTCTTTCATTTATTTGTTTTCTTTAGTTCTCTTAAAGCCAGGGTATTGGGGATGGTGGTTAGGGGGCAGCACTAAAGGAAAAAAAAAAACAGTGGAACAGGGGGGCACATCTGTGATCTAAGCACCACTAAATTGTCACATGTTTATAAGTTTCCCACTGAATGAATGCATTCTAATATCTTTATATCTTTACAAATGTCTTCCTCTCATTCTTTATGTTTTTTCTGAATATAAAATTAGATTGTTGTTTTCTTAAAGAAAGTGGAAAATATCACATCATTTCAAGAAGAAAATAAAATTCACCTGGATTCCCATCAGCCAGAGATATGCATTGTTCATAATTCAGTGTTTCTTTTCTTTTTCCGATGCATACAAATGTGTATTTGAATACACTTACCATAATTGAGAACATACTACATATATCATTTTATGTGCTACTTATTATGTTAAGCAGAAGGTTTTTTTTTAAGCCATGGAGAGCTGGTACTTTTTCATCACTTTATACCTTAAAATCTAGACTGCACAGTCTATTCAGTGAAAGGCTCCCTAGGAAGTTGGAAGGGCTATCATTGTAATTTATGTCATGGTTATTTTAAAGTCTTAATGTAGTAATTTATGTTTGAGAAGAACTGTAGAATCAATTTTTAGTTCTGGTAACTTGTTTCCTTTTTCCTGTTTCTTTCTCAATCCCCTAATTGCTCTCTCTGGGAAATAACTATTTGCCAAAGATAAAAATTATTGGTATGGATTCTTGAGATAGTCTATAAATGGGGGAAGACTCATCATACAGCTTTCTTTCTGCTCCTCAGAGAAGAAATCCTAGGGGCTTCGTTAGATGCTGAGAAACACTTTGTTCTTTCTTGTGACAGAGCTAGAACTTAGGGTAATGGGTCTAATTAGAGTTTGGACTCCTCTCTTCTGAGTAAGTCAAGCCTTGGGATATAAGACTATTTTATTAGCAGTTAAAATTACTAAACCTAACTCAGTCCTGTAATGGATAATAAAACTATACTAATATAACTAAGTCTCAAAAACATAATGTTGAATAAAAAGTAAGAGAGTTTAAGGAGCCATACAATAAGGTAATGTTTTTGTAAATCTAGAAAATATGCTAGATGGCATATAGCTTATTATTTTCAGTATATACCTATGTAATATAAATTCACATCAAATTCAGGATGATGGTTAATTTTGATGTATGTTTGGAGGGGGTGCTTTGGTTGTCTAGATAACATTTTATTTCTTACTGAAAAAGCAAATTCAAACCAAATATGTCAAAATATGACATCTGCTAAATTTCAGTGCCAGCTTTATGGCATCTGTTAAAATATTTCATGATTTAAAAAATATTTCTAAGTTTCCAAGATTTAGAGTTTCTAATAAATTAAACCAACCTTCTTTCAGTTAGTGAAAAACAGACAGTTTTGAGTGGTCCTTGCTTGTTGGGGATGGGATGAAATCAAAAGGAACACTGTGAGGTGGTCTACAGCTCCCAAAACTAGTTTAGTGAGTCTTTAAAACAAACTTTTACAGAATTCCTCTGGCAATGCATGTGGTAATGGGAGTAGGTATTTTAAACAGTTACTTATGCTCAGTTTCATTCTCTCTTGTGGTATGAGGTTAATTCTAAAAGAGACTAATTCATTGTAATGGTAATTTGGGCTCCTTTCCAATAATACTTGAGTTGTAACAAGCATCACTGGGGCACCAGAATGGTCTTTGTGAAAGAAGAAACAATGCCCAGTGTCTGTCGTCCTTTGATCAAAGTGAGGAAAAATGGGGATTTTATTTCATTTATAAGATGTCAGCAATCATTGTCCCTTTCTTATGCTTTGAATGACTATTTCCAACCTACTAATCTTTCTAGTACTTAGACCAAAGGTAATTTAAGTAAAAACTACTCAGCAAATATTATTCAGGAAAATTTAGACCTCACACAGAATGCTTTGGAATGTGTATTATACAATGGTTTTGACAGTTTTATGCCCGTACAAACTTATTGTACATTCCATTGAGGAGTCCCCTATTGTAGGAAAAATAAGTACATGCACACACGTTCTTACCATGAATTTTGCCACATTTAAGCAGATAAAAGTTAATTTAAAAAAGCAGTCATAAACTTGAGATATTATAGAAGATAAAGAAGACAGAACAACTGTATTTTGAAAAAAGAAACAGCACATATGGGAAAGTAACAGCCTAAAAAGTCAGAATGTTGAACAAAGGGGTTTTATTGGAATAAGGTTAGATTTTAAGTGCTAATACCCTGCAATTTTATATGAAATACCAGAGTAAAATGATGGCATTTTTCTACCTACTAGTGGTATTCCTGAAAATCTATAAATTCCTTAATTATTAAGGCTTTTGAATTTTGTTAGTGTGTATCATATCATCTGCTGAGTATTTAGATTTCATGATCTGTCTTGCAATGTTTTCATTTAACACAGGAGGTTTCCTTTAAAAAATGAACAGCATAAGTTAGTTGTTTGCATCACTGCCATTTTCATAGGAGGAAAAAATGTTTGCAGAAGATGTTTCTTAGAATTATTCTGTGGAGAGTCTTTTTTACCCTATCAGTTCCCCACAACCTACCATCTGTTGGGGTGGTCTCTAGTTCAGATGTCAAAGCTTTCTCTTTTTAAGTGAACCAGAATGCATTTTATATAGTGCGGGGGGTGTTAAATTTCATTCTAGATTAGAAACTAAAAAGCGTTAAATTAAAGGAATTTGCGTTTGAAGTTTTCTGTTTGAAACAGTATGTTCTTTAGTTTAAAAACTATCACTTTTATTGATATAAAAACCATGTATACACAGATGGCCAACAAACACATGAAAAGTTGCTCAACATCACTAATCATCAGAGAAATGCAAGTCAAAGCCACAATGAGGTATCACCTCACACCGATCAGAATGGCCATGATCACAAAATCTGGAAACAACAAGTGTTGGAGAGGGTGTGGAGAAAAGGGAACTCTCCTGCACTGTTGGTGGGAATGTAAGTTGGTACAGCCACTATGAAAAACAGTTTGGAGGTTCCTTAAAAAACTACAAATAGAACTACCATATGATCCAGTCATCCCACTCCTGGGCATATACCCAGAGAAAACCATAATCCCAAAAGAAACATGTACCATAATGTTTATTGCAGCACTATTTACAATAGCCAGGACATGGAAGCACCCTAAATGCCTATCAACAAATGAATGGATAAAGAAGATGTGGCATATATATACAATGGACTATTACTCAGCTATAAAAAGGGATGAGATGGAGCTATATGTAATGAGGTGGATAGACCTAGAGTCTGTCATACAGAGTGAAGTAAGTCAGAAAGAGAAGGACAAATATTGTATGCTAACTCATATATACGGAATCTAAAAATGGTACTGATGAACTCATTGACAAGACAAGAACAAGGACACAGATGCAGAGAATGGACTGGAGAACTCGAGGTTTGGGGGGGCGGGGGGTGAAGGGGAAACTGAGACGAAGTGAGAGAGTAGCATAGACATATATAAACTACCGACTGTAAAATAGATAGCCAGTGGGAAGTTGCTGTATAACAAAGGGAGATCAACTCGAGGATGGATGATGCCTTAGAGGACTGGGACGGGGAGGGTGGGGGGGAGTCAAGGGAGGGAGGGAATACGGGGATATGTGTATAAAAACAGATGATTGAACTTGGTGTACACCAAAAAAAATATAATAAATAAATAAATAAAATTGAAAAAAAAACATATACAAAGTTGCTTTGTGGTTCTTTCCTTTTTTCTGTCATCTAAGTATAAATTCAGAATTTGGGAGAAAGGTTTCTTGGTTGTTGGGCAGAATACTGAAGCTGTCCATGGCTTTTAACAGGCGTTATCTCTACGGATTAAATATGACGTAAAACATACCTCATCCAAAGGAAAGTGATGCATTAGTTATTTTGAACAGACCTTTAATGAAATAAACTACAATGAAGTGAACAGAACCACAGGGTATGAATGTAGAACCTGAAACACATAGGTTGAGAGTATAAGAGTATATGTGTGTGAGAGCATATGTGTGCAAGTAAATACACACACACATAACATATATATATGTGTTTATACAGAGATGCATTTATCTTCTTTATTAAAGGGGTGAATTTTATGTTTAGTGTGTTTGAAAATTTAGTTAAGTGCTAAGAAATTATCTGCCTGAGCTTTCTAATGAATCTCCTGTTACAAATCTGATAGCATGCCCTTGCTCTGTTTGTGTGGCCGCAGTGGCACGCCCATGCTTCTGACTGATTTATCTCTTGATTTCCTGAACAGCACATTTCAAAAGGTGGTCAGGAAAGTCACCTTACCTAAACAAGCACAGTTGCTTGCATGCTGTCATAGTCTTTCTGGCTTCCTTTTTTATCCCCCCATCCTCTAGGTTTTCTAGGCCACATTTTTGTGTGTTAAGCAGACATAAGAGATTTGTGCCCTCCCCGCCATATACATTTGGGATTGCCTCTGGGAAGATGTCCTTGATTTCCTCACTTAAAGGAGTCATTCCTTCCTTCATTCTACCCCAGCCGGCATGCAGGGCATTTGTACTTTCATTCCACCACTTGTAACACACTTGCATTATAAACAGCCTTGATCATCAGAGTCAAGTTTTATTTATTCTTTTGCTTTCATTGTATAGCACAGTGATTAACACACGGTTCATTTTCAATGTGTTTGCTGGATTTTACTTAATTTAAGTAATTACCCATAACAGAGATGATTGAGAAAAGAAAAATAGGGAAGATACAAGAAGACTAGACAGGGTTATGTGGTCCAGTGAGTGAGGATATTTGTCTTCAGACCTATCTACTTTTGCATCGTTTACATTGGTCCCACTGAGATTCAAAAAGACATCACTAAAAATTGGTAATGTGATATTTCATGCTTTCAGGAACAAATGTAACTAAGCTAAGCTCACAGTTGGAGGCTGTTATTTTCATATAGAAGTCCATTCATTCATGCATTCATTTATTTATCTAAATATTATTGCGGACTCACTGTGTGCCAGGCACTAAGGGATACCAAGCTCAGCAAGATAGTGCTTGCCCTCAAGGAGCTAACTGTGTACTGGGGTGTGGGCAGTGCTATTATGAATAAAAAGTCACAGGATGCTCTAGAAATACAAGGAAGAGTATTATAGAGAGGAGAGTCATGAAAAGTTTCCTCGAGGAGAAAAAATTTGAACTGATATTGAAAGTCAGGACCTAGTTCAAGAAAAGGGAGGATGAGCTAGAAAAGGAACATTCCAATCAGGGAAAAATATATGCAAAGGCATGGAAGCAGAAGTAAATAATGTATGTTTGGAAAAAGGCAAATAATTTGGTATGTCTGGAGCATAAGGTACATGTAGGGAGAGGGAAACCAAGTCCGGGTCATAAGGAATTTTCTTTTTCTTTTCTTTTAATTAATTAATTTATTTTATTGGCTGTGTTGGGTCTTTTTTGCTGTGCTCGGGCTTTCTTTAGTTGAGGTGAGTGGGGGCTACTCTTCATTGTGGTGTGCGGGCTCCTCATTGCAGTGGCTTCTCTTGTTGCGGAGTATGGGTTCTAGGCGCGTGGGCTTCAGTAGTTGCAGCACATGGGCTCAATAGTTGTGGCTCACGGGCTCTAAAGCATAGGCTCAATAGTTGTGGCACATGGGCTTAGTTGCTCTGGAGCATGTGGGATCTTCCTGGAGTAGGGATCGAACCCGTGTCCCCTGCGTTGGCAGGCAGATTCTTAACCACTGCGCCACCTAGGAAGCCCCATAAGGATTTTTCAGTGCTGATTAAGGAGTTGTGACGTTAGCTGCAGGTAGTGGAAGCTACTGAAAGAGTTTAAGAGGTGGCATGGCAAGGGCAAATTTGTGTTTTAGGTCGATCGATCCCTTTGGTTACACCATGGATGATAGACTGGAGGAAGCAAGTCTGGAGTCAGGAGACCAGTTATGGGGTCATTAACAAACCCTGAAGAAAAATGGCAAGAGTCTGACATAAGTCAGTGCCAGTGAGGATAAAGAGATATGGTAGAGAGATAGGGAAGAGGGGAGAGGGACGGATCTACGCACCCTTCAGGAAACAGAAACAACACAATCTGGTACTGATTGAATATAGAAAATGAAGATAAGGAGTCGTCAAAGATGACTTCCTGTGGCTTGGGTGAATCGTAAGGTGGTGGCAGTGCCATTCATTGACATAAGAAACAAAGGAAGATGACCAGGTTGAGTTGGAGGAAGGCAGGGAATATATGTTGGGCAGAATGGTGCCTGGGGATTAAGGGAATCAGAGATTCTAGCTCTTTATCTTAAAACAGATGTGTCTGCTATAGAGACTTGATGCAGGGCTTTTCTGTTGTGTTCTTGTATCATTGTTTCCTAACTGCCACTAATATATAGACATAGACATATACATCTGTATTTTGATTTTCGATAATAAATAAAAATTAAAATATTGCAGACTCCGGTACGTTGTAAAGGATGTTTTTAAATCAAGTAATTTGAGAGCTTCAACAATCAGTAATCTAAATCAGCCCTTCATTTCTAGATGAAGATCTGAAACCCAGTTTGTTTCAGTGACTTGTCCAAATTCACAGAGTAAATCAATAATAGTACCTGGATTAAAACCCAGATAACCTGACTCCTGGCTGAGTGTGCTTTTTACATTTCATCTCCCTTTAAAAAATGTAAAGAGAAAAGTTAAGCAAACATGTATAAATATTTTTAAAGTTTCATGACTCTGACTTTTTCTGTGTGTGAGAAGGTGGGATGTAAAAGAGAGGTTCCAGGCTAGTGAAATGCATTTTGGTATAGGAAACATCTCATTTGTTTATATGAAGAGATAATGATTTTCCTGGTTCCTGACCCAACAATGGGGCACTATATGTGAAATGGCAACTTTCAGCAGCCACAAAAATGTTGCCTTAAAAGAGTCATAACCAAAAAAAAAAAAAAAGATTGAATAAGAATTTATTCATATGGGATTTTTCTGGGGTACCCTTGAGGCTTAACTCCTCCATATGCCTCATTAGGGGTGTTGCCATTACTCTGTTGGAGGGGATGTAACAAATGTCCCCTCAACATTATTAATTTCAATAGCTGAGAGCTTTTTCTTATCAAAAAAAGATGAGAATATTTACAGGAAGAAATATAGTCAGAGGTAAACTCCATCAGAGTATTCACCAAGTCTATTGAAATGACCCACATATAAGCATCTATTTCCAACAAGGCTCAGCTCTTTGTACTGGTATTATCTGGAACCAGGCTTAGTGCATAGGATGTATTCATCACATATTTGCTAGGACTAAAGTGAACTGCTTCAGGATTAATAAGCCTGAACGAATATAGAGTCTGGTGTTAGTTTTTTTCCATTTGTGGGGTGACACATAGGGAGAATAAAATCAGGGGGATACTGAGGCTCATCGACTAAGGAGCAGCTAGTGGGCGTTAGTACTGGAAGGCAAGGGGAGAGTCCAGAAAGCAAAGTTAAAACCCCCAAAACTGCTAAGCATGAATTAATATTGTGAAAGGGTAGCCTTAAATCAGGAGCCATCAGAAGTAAAGCAAGTAGGGACTTCCCTGGTGGCGCAGTGGTTAAGAATCCGTCTGCCAATGCAGGGGACACAGGTTCGAGCCCTGGTCTGGGAAGATCCCACATGTCACAGAGCAACTAAGCCCGTGCACCACAACTACTGAGCCTGCACTCTGGAGCCCGCGAGCCACAGCTGTTGAGCCCATGTGCCGCAACTACTGCAGCCCGCGTGCCTAGAGACCGTGCTCTGTGACAAGAGAAGACACCCCAATGAGAAGCCCACACACCTCAATGAAGAGTCGCCCCCACTCACTGCAACTAGAGAAAGCCTGCACACAGCAGCAAAGACCCAACACAGCCAGTAAATAAAATAAATAAAAGTAAATAAAAATTAAAATTAAAAAAAAAGAGGTAAAGCAAGTAGCAGGAAGCAAAGGATTGGAAAAGAAGTGTGGAGTGGGCCAACAATACCAGCAGCCATTGTTGTTGGCTCAGCACGCTGATGTAAGTCTGAGTTTCCTTCACACTGAGGGGCCACAGCCTGGCATCTGACTTTAATTAGTTGTTTCACCTTGCTTTCTATAACCTCTCTGAACCTCAGTCACCACGTCTAAAAAATGAGATTCTTGGAGCTCCTAATATTTAATGTCTCTTCCAGCTCACTTATTCTAATGGTTTTCTTTCTCCCATAAGTAGTATTTTTTCAGAAACTGAAATGAGAAACGGGATTCATGCCACGCATATCAGTACAGAAGCTGTTTCAAATGTCAGCTAAATAGATCTCTTGTCTATAAAGATAATTAATTATACTTCTCCATTTCATAAAAGAATTAGTGCGCTGGAAATTCTAATAATAGAAATTCTAGCAAATAATATATTTGGCCTCAGCCATATTTTTTTATAAAACCATAAACCTAAGATTTGGTTGTATTTTCAGTATTGCCACTGATTTATGATACAATGATATTAGATAAAAGCATCAGCATTTAAGGCATTTTTTTTGCATTGCTTTACCTTTTTATTGCTTTCCCGTATTTACCCTTTTACTTTATTTCATGGTTGTTTTGCCATAACTGAGTAATACCATATGCACCAACATTCAATGAGAGTCCACTTAATCTACAACATATTTTAAGTGAACAATGCCTTTGTCAGTTTTTAGAGGGCTTAAAATGTTATTTTCTTAAGAATTACATGGGGAAATTCTATTCTTTGTGCTTTAATATATGCTCTTGTTTAAGAGATCCCTCGAAGTGATCTCTTGAAGTGAAATGATACAGGATGCATTTCATATGCAAGACATATCACAATCTCACACAGATTTTGATTCTCATGAACATGGAGCGGCAAGAATTTTGAGGGCCCAATAAGAGATCGCTCCCCAACTTCTCTTTTGTAGTGGAAAGTGATAGCGTTAATTCCCTGCTAGTCATTGGGCAAAAGACATGAGCATGCGATTTATGAGTGAACTACAAATGGCTGATAATCTTCGCTTCTTAAAAATATTTTTTCTCTATTTAATAATGCTGCTTGTTATACAGTGGACTGTATATTTGCTTTCTCACCACCTATAACATTTCCCAGGATATTACAGCCATCAATCACTGTGAAATGATTAAATAAAAAATGAAAAATTATCCATCGTCGAACAGTTTCACCGCATCCATTCTGTAGCCTTCATTTTATGTATTCCCTGCATGAATATTGTGTGTTACCAGAATTTGTCTATGACATTCATGATAGTGTGCTTGCATTTGGATGGGTGACCGTCCTTTAGAAGGAGCACATCCTCAGGGGCCACCTAACTTCTTTCAAGGCAACATAACAGCTCTACCCCAACTTATTGTGTGATCATAGACAATTTGCTTAACTTCCAGAGCCCGTTTCCTTATCAGTGAAATGAGAAAAAATAATAGAGTGGCTGGATTGTTGTAAGTGGTAAATGAGCTATATATTTGTAAAACCTGATATATACCTTGCTTTAGTAGAGGCTTAGTGTATTGTCATTGTTGTTACTACCTTTGTTATATTTAACAGTAATTAGTAAGAAATAAAATTGATGGAAGAAAACAAACATGGGGGTTTGGGGTGGGATGAATTGGGAGATTGGGGTTGCCATATATACATTACTAATAAGAAAAAAATATCAAATTGCACACTTTAAATATATGCAGTTTATTGTATGTCAGTTATGTCTCAATAAAAGTTCTTAAAAAAAAGAAATGAAAACTATGTTCACCAAAAAAAACCCTCGTGTATTCTACTGTGTATTCACAGTATACACCGTATACTAGCTTTATTTATAGTTGCCATAAACTGGAAACAACCTGAATGTCCTCCCACAGGATAAACAAACTGTGGCATAATCCATACACTAGAATACTTATCAACAACAAAAAAGAGCAAATGACAGATACACGCAACTATAAGATGTATCTCAAATGCATTCTTCTGAGTGAAAGACCCCAGCCTCTAAAAGCTAAATATTGTATACTTCCATTTATATGACATTCTGGAAAAAGTACAACTTGTAGTAACAGATATCAGAGCAGTGGTTTCCAGGGACATGGGTGGAGGGAAGAAGTTGAATACAAAAGAGCCTGCAGGAATTGGGGCAGATGACAGAACATTCTGTAGGTATTTGTCAAAACCTGTAAAATTATATACTGAACTGGGAGGATCTTACTGTATGTAAATGATACCTCAATAAACCTAAAATTTTAAAAAGAAAAAGAAAATCATATTATTATAAACTGCACACTAAGAAAAAAAGGTAGACACTGATGAGAGGATTTTAATGACCTATTGTATAAGAAGTGCTGGCAAAGTAAACTTTCCAAATACCTGGCCTAGACCTCTCACCTCATCTCAAATTAACTTGGTCTCTTATATGGTGAAGCAGAGTAAAGTAGTCACCCTCTAATATTGCATGTTTTTCTCAAAGAAAAAAGTAAATGAATTCTCAATGAGCTGGCTAAAAATGAAATCAGTAAATCAATCTGTCAATCAACCAGCCAACCAATCCAACATCAAAACAGTTCCCACAACTCTGAGGTTAGTGGAACATCAGAAGATAGATTTGAGTCCTTTCTTTCATTTCTAACAAGACACCTAAGCTTCAATTTCTTAAGCCATAAAATGAAGACAGTACTTCACTTGTAAGGTTGGTATAGAATCAAGTCAGACAGTGTATGAAAGCTCTTTGTAAACACTAAATCACTTTACAAGTGTAACATTAATTCCTTACTTAAAAATCATCGTTTATTGTTTGTTATGTCATTTCAAATCACATCCTATATCCGCTTACTAGTTTTTTGGCCAATACTTCATAAAACTCTAAAGTCAGACACTGAGAGTGGCAGTATAATCAAATAATTTTATGATTCAGATTGGGAGTCTCCTACTTTATAACCCATTAGGTCTTGTGGTCAGCAAATTCAAAGCTTAAGATTCACATCTTAGATGTTTATAAAATGTTGAACCTTGAAGTAGCCATCATATTCTGTAAACATATTTTGAAACCAGTACAAAATATATGAGGACAATCAAATTTGTTACAAATCTTTTCTGAACCAGGCTAATATAGCACGTGAAGATGGATTTCACAGTTATACATCTACAGAGGAATGTTTAGAGATAAGATGAAAGTAGTCCTCCTTGTTAATCACACATTGTATATTTGCCTTCTGCCTCTTTTCTCAGCCTTTAAATCAACTACATCTGGTTTTTGCTACTTACGTGTGCCATTACCTTTTGCATTAAAAGGCAGTTACTCTTAGAGAGAGCAGCCCCATTTGATTAAAAAATAATTAGCTAGAGTTAGATTCATGTTACTCATCATGGCAGCCCAAATAAGAATTTTAGAATAGGTTGGAGACCAACTTTATTTCTACAACAGGGTCAGCAGAATTGGGAGGCTCTTAGTGATGAATACTGGCATAAAGGAGGTATTTTTCTTTGCTGATGTTAATTTTTACAGGTTAAAAAAAGGCACAATTATAGAGAACAGATGAATAGATAGTTTCTAACATGGATAGGACCACAAATCGGCTGAATGTTGATATAGTCACTCTATGCCAGAGTGTGTCCTCTTCTCTGCAGACTGGGACACGTTGATTATTATTACACCCAGAGCAGGTCAAACTCTTGGAACTGACTCCCACTAGCCAACTGCATAAGAAGTGATGCATAATTATCAAGCACATCTGTATTGGAGCTCACTGATTAGTGAACTTTTCTCTCAGTAGAGAAATCTACATAGGAAACCAAGGTGCTATTTGAAATTTCTTGGTAAGCAGGGAATCTGGCATAGAATAATTTTGATCTCTAAATCACTTTTACTCAAGGAAATGGCCATTTTGTGAACAAGGTAAGAAGCTAGCACTAGAATGCAAACTAAAGCACTGGAGCATTACTTTCTTTATACACACACACACACACATATACAAACGCATACACACACACCCCAACATAAATAAGTTGCATTCCGGTATAATTTTCTTATCTCATGGAAGACTGTTCATAAACAGTTCTGAAATAGGCAGTTATTCTATGGACCACACTTTGAGAAGCATTGCTCTTTGCCTGAATCAGAATTACACTAGGGAGTTTTAAAAATATATAATTTCCTAGTATATACCCTTGAAAATTCTAATTCAAAGTTCTGGTGTGTTGTACCTACATCTGCATTTTTTAAATGCTCCCATGTAGTTTTGGTAAACACACAAAGTTTAGGAGCTACGTAATAAAATGCATAGAGTAATTAAGTAGTGCTTAAGATGAATAGGTTAGAGGTTAAAAAGATGGGTTTTGGCACTGGGGGTGCCAAATTCTTGTTTGTTCTTGACCAAGTTGTGGATTTTCTAAGCCTCAGTAGTCTCACCTGTAAAGCAGCTATAACAATACCTACCGTATAAAGTTGTGAGGTTTAGGTGCTTTTGTAAAAGGAAAGCACTCAGCTCAGTGCCTGCCACATAGTAGACAATGGATAAATGTCAGCTATAAATGGCAGGTATCGTCTCCATGATGGAGACTTATCTGCCATTTTTGAGAACATACACCCTTATATACAGCCCCAAGTTCCCTGGATAAGCAAGGAACATATTGCTAATGTGTGCCCATCTGAGGCTTCTTTTACTAAGCATCTATCAGATTTATCAGTCAAGACTTTTTCTGGTTTTGTTAGAAACCTAAATCAGTGTGATTGGCACAAAAGAAAAAAAAACAAAAACAAAAAAACAGTGGACTGCTTAAAGGGATATCACACAGCTTACAACTGAATGTCCACGTATGGATCTGGTTAAAACCATAACAGGATTGAGGTGCTCTAAAAGTATCCTTCTTCTGTATCACCTAGCTATCTGTCTATCTACCCGTCTGTCTATCTTTCTGACTCAGCCTCCTTCTTAGACTGCTCTGGTTTTGTGATGGCAAAATGGGGCACCAACAGTGTCAAGCATCTATGTTACCAGCTTACCACAGAGGAAGACGTTCTTCTGTAGACTAGTTAGGTAGAACTGCATAACTGAGACTTACTGGCCTTGCTTACAGTGTCTTTCCGTTATTGAACAATTCATTCTCTCTAAGCAGGAGCAGAACATTCTGGATTGTCAGGCTCAAACTTGTAGCTACCCCTGAAGCTAGGGTGGGACAACTCCACCCAAAGCATTTGTTCGGAAGGAGGAAAAGACAGTTTCCCAAAAGAAAGTTAAGGAAAGTTATTTGGAAAAGAGGGGACATATGATGCAGAATCCAAAACAATAAATGTCTGTGATTCCAACCTAATCTCCTTGCCCCTACCCTTCCATTGTTGTTTAAATATGTTAGTTCACATGGAATAAAGCCAAGATTAAATTTAGCCTAGAGACCTTAAATTTTAAGACAATTTCCAGATATGTATTCTAATCTATTTTTTGTTTGTTTTATAATAAATGTTTATAAGTTGAAATTTTCCCCCCACTTCTAATTTGGGAATAAAGGATGAAGCAGAGTTACCTTATATTGACCAAGAACAAAGTCAGAACTTATTCGTAACGATATGAGTTTGACCCTGACCTTCCATTTTCTTTAGCTTGGGGCAGACTCATGTTTGATAAATAGAAATAAGCAAGAGATGTTAGAAAGTGAACTGCCAAAGTTTACAAAGAAGAATTTAGTTTTATGCTATATTTATTACATGACAATAATGTTACTATAGATTATAAAATAGTGAATGTATTTTAGTTCACTCAATCAGTAAAAATCACGTAGCTGTTAATGATTTGGAACCCAGCTTATGAAGCACGACTTGGCAGATCTATCAAGTGGTTAACAGTGTTGGTATGAAGGTTAAGGACTTCAGCACTAAAATCCAAGTGAGGCTGTTTTTGTGGTGTGTGGCCTTGGACCTGACTTCTCTGGGATGCAGTTTCCCCTTATGTGTAATCAGGTAATAAAATGTAGTCACCACACAGTGATGGGGGAGAATTAAGTGCACTGACAGGAAAGTGCAGGCTTCTTTCTGTATTTTTCAAGGAGTGCATATGCTCAGTTTTATCCTCCCAGGTGCCTAACCGGTTCCCTCATAGTAAGTCACTTAATAATTCTTCTTAGCCCCTATGGTATACCATTTATTTTACAACCATAGTATTCTCTAAGATGGCACCGTCAAGGACTACTAAATGTTACCCAAGGCAAGAAGGGCAAATGCTGCTTTATGGGCCATATTTTCAGTGCCTTTTTTTTTTTTTTTTGAACTTGCAAAGGAGCACTGAGAATAGTTGTAGCTAGCTCTGAGACTCTGCAGCTTATTTCATATGCTGTTGCCTATACTTTAATATTCCCTTAAAGGCTTGTGTTTTGTGTACCTGCCTGCCTCCCACTCCTTGCCCCATTTCCCTAACCCAGCATGGTCTTTTATTTTTCATTACAGAGGAGGCTGAATTTTTCTCAGAGATAAATGGTCAATATGGTATAATGAAAAGACCAGAGAACCAAGATTTAGATTTAAATTATTGTGCTAACTCTGCTGCATTTTTGCTGGGTGATGACCTTAGGCTCATCACTGACCTTCTCTGATTCTGTTTCCTCAGCTATAAAATAAAAAGAGCAGTGAGGTCATCTGTGCTTAGCTCTCATATTTTTGCTGTAAGGGTTAAATGAGAAAGCCCTATCCAAGTGTGAATTTTCACTATGATTACTTTGATTATATATGTGTGTCAGTATATTAGGAGTTTGTTAGCAACTGTGTTCCTGTGTGCTCTGCTCCCATTTCTCCAACTCCCAGAGATGCAGAGGATTCCTGCCAGATGGCTGATTTGCCAGCTGTGTCTTGTTTTGTCATTGTAAATATTAAATGCTCCAAGTGAAAGGCTTTGCTTATAATGTAGTATGTTTTGTCCTTTATCTCTTGCAGATTGAGAATTACATTGTGGAAAATATGAAGTCGGAGATGGCTCAGATACAGCAGAATGCAGTTCAGAACCACACGGCCACCATGCTCGAGATAGGAACCAGCCTCCTCTCTCAGACCGCAGAGCAGACCAGAAAGCTGACAGATGTTGAGACCCAGGTACACCCCTGAGCCAGAGTCGACAAACTCTTAACCCGGAAGCTTTTTTTTCCTTTAGCTTACTGCATAAACACAGAGCCGATTTCAGCACTGGGATTGGGGAAACATATACATTTTTGTTTATTGGTAATAACAACAGTGACTGCCTGACATGCTATGCATGTTTCTTTTGATTTCATGAGAGGTGGTATATTTAGCTTTGTGTTTGCAAAAACAGGACTGGCAAAGGACTTAATCAGCGTTTAAATTTCAAATAAACACTGCAGCTACCAACTGTGATATGATATATGTCAAACAGAATAACCATTTGTGTCAAATTGGTGCCTTTGATGTACATTTGTGACCTTTCCTGTTTTATCTCTGCTAGTATTCTTACCATAATGGCACCTGCAGAGGTTTTGTGCAGTCAATGGATAGGAAGGAAAACCCCAAATGAACTGATCTGGAGTGTGTAGATTTTCTTTTTTTATTCAGCATGATTTTATAATGAGGAGTCAATTAAAACTCTTTCTTCATGTACATACATATATGTACATATACATATATTAATATATATGTGTGTGTGTATATATATGTTACCCTGCTATGGACAATGACATTTTTATGTACAGATCAGTAAAATGCCTTTTAATTATCACTGTCACAAGCCTACCATTACAGTTTAATGAAAATATTATTTTTGATGACTAGAAGATGATCTCTTGGTCCCCTTTGAACCATGGAAATGCATATTCCACTTACTATTCTGAAACCCAGAGGATGATTCTGTCTCAATGTAATAGTTGATTTCTGCAATCAAAGGTGAAGTATATTATTAAAAGATAAACTGAGGCACATTAAAATTTTCAAGAGTTTATTTAAGCAGACATTGATTCAAATTGGGTAGCACCTAACTGAAAGTATGTAGCTCTACTGTAGGAGCTAAGGGAAAATTTTAATACAGAAGATGCAGAAGCAAAGCAAGGAAATTATTTGATTGGCTGTAGCCTAAGCAGTTGCCTTCTTTGGGAAAGCTTAGTTGGCTGTTTGTGATTGGTTGTTCTTAAGTTTTATTTCCTTAGATTCAAGTGCATTGACTCTGGCTTAGATTCTGGTTTGTGTAAGTAGGTTAGCAAGGCATTAGAACCACCTTAGTCTAATGGCCTTTAATGTTTAACTCTTTTAACAATATAAATTCAAAAATAATATGCAACCTTATTTCTATTTTATGTCACTTGTATTAATGGCATCACAGATCAAATGTAGATATTTAAAGAGAAATAGAATAATAATTTACATGGATAGAGCATTTTATATTATCTAAATCACTTTCCAATGGACAAATGATGTTTATAAAGACTATTTAAAACAGAAACTTTGAGTGATTTTCTCACATTGATACAGCTAGTGAATTTTATTTGGCACTCAAACTGAGGCATACTCATTTCTTTGTTTCTCTGTCCTCCTTGATTAGTAATATTAATAATTAATATATCTCACATAGGCCTTGGAAAATATTTTTTGTTGTGCACTATCATCAAGTAATTATGGGAGATGAGGAAGGGAAAATTACATATTATAACTAAAAATTATGAGACAATGTAATCAGTTATCTTTACACTGAGCAAACTTGGTGATCTATGAACATTGGCTTTTTGTGGTAAGAATAATGTGTTCTCTCTTATTTTTACTAGAACTGAATGCTTACCATCTCCTACAAAGTATTCTGTATGTTCAAAGACTGAAATACACAATTAATATTACCCTACTTGGTTGGACATTTGAAATTTTTATGCATTTCTATTATAATAAGTTTTATGACATACATGGCAGCATTTTGTTTCATTTTTTTCCACCCCCCAAATTGAGTTGTTTTTGTTCTTTCCACCTGGGAATTGAAGTTGTGGGGGAAAAAATTCCATTGTCAGCATACTAATCTCCAAACTGTTAAGATGCATACTATCTAAAATTTTAAGAGATAACAGCTTGTTGTGCATCCTTAAGGCTATGAGATGTGTACTTTATGGACAAAATAGCAGCGAAAATTCATAGGGAAAATAACCTACTCCCTATATAGAGGAGCTAATGCTGAAAAGTCATTAAAGGCCAATGAAAATTTATTAGATGCTCCAAGAAGAATTTTAATATAGCTGATACCTGGAAAACATCTCAGAAATCACAAATCCATGAGAATTTGCAATGAGAAGGAAATGGAGATAGATTGTCTGACAGTGGCTCAGACAAACTAGGGCCTACCTTAAGAGTGAATCCTGGGCATCCTTTTCATCTTCATTTTAATATCTTCCAATTGTCTCTGCTATTTGTAGCTGTGATGTTCCATCCCTTTTTCATGTGAATGTATATCCAATGTATATTTGAACTTTTGCAACAGTACATATTCTACTTAGATCTAATCATTCAAGTGCTCTCAAGTTCTGATACAAGGCCAAGTTTAGAAAGTGAGTCCTGGATTATTCCTTAATCTCAATACGCTCTATTCTCTTATAATAAGCATTTATAAACCAATAAATCCTTTATTGTTATCCAGTTATGCTCCCAGGTTTTTCTTCCCATATTCATTCTACTTTGTTTCTCATTGGTAAGTGCTGCTTTTCCTAAACTGATTTCAGGTCCTCAGTCATTTTAGGAACTCATGCCAGTGGTTTTGCAATATATTTTAGTGCCCTAGCTTTCACATGATGTTGTTATAAAGATAAGTAACTTATTATTTTCTAGTCCTCTGCTGACCTTCTAGACTTGAACTTAACAAAAGGTGGTAGAGCCTTAGTTTTATTGCAGTGGCATGTGAAAATATTCTTGTGCTCAATAGGCATCACGATCAGAAAAGAGACAGAGAATGAGTATATCCTGCTGGTCATGGTGGTGAAATCAGGGACCAGTACTGGGCCTGTTGCTTCCTTCTTCGTTTAGCTTGTAGTGTTTTTCTTACCCTGTTATTAGTTCATACCAATATCTCCTCTCCTTCCAGTTCTTTTTTCCAAGTGTGCAGTATGAAGGACTTAGTTTCAGACATTATTCATATCCCTTCCTGTAGTGTGAATCTATTTCTGACTTCTTCCTCAGGCCAATTTTGGTTAGAGGTATACTAGTAGACAAAAAGTGACATTAAAATTCACCACTAATAATCTGGGTTTGACTCTTTCTTATGCAATTTTACACTTATTAGCTTTTTAATAATTTTTAAAAAACTTGATGGGGTAGATACTATTACCATTCCTTGTTTAAAGATGTAGAAACTGAAACTCAGAGAGGTAAAGCAATTTGCCCCAAGTGAAAAAATGATAGAAGGAAGATTTGAACCCAGGTAGTCTGGCATCAGAGTCTACGTGCTTTACCAGCTCTCTGTCTATACTGCCTCTCTCTTGTGATTGCTTTTTCTCTCAAAGGCTGCAGACACAACTTGAGTCCAAGCAGAGGATAAAATGGAAATAAGATAAAGCAAATTAATGTGGACCTAATAGTAGCAACTGAATGTTTTATATAAGTGATGAAGATGCTGCTGCTGCTGCTGCTGAAGGTACCACTAGCTATTGCCATTTTACCATGTGTCTGCACATCATCTCATGTAATCCTAGCATCCATTGTTGTCCTTGCCACTTGCTGGCTGTGTAACTATAAGGAAATTCTGTAGACACTGAGCTTAAGTTTCCTCCAACTTCCAATCATTTATATGGAACCATAGTGTTAGAAATGGAATTTAATAAAAATTTTAAAGATATATTTTGATGCAAGGTATTTTAATAGATACTAAATAGAATACAACAATAAGTAAAACAGTCTTTATCTTCAGTGAGCTTAATTGAGTTAATGTAGCAAAACTTTTCTAAATCATTTCTTTCTTAACTTTCCATCAAGTTAATTAGCTATGGAGCCTTTCCCCACAGTCATAACAATGTATCTTTCGAGTCTCCTACTGTAGGGTGTGTAATAGACCAATTGCCCCAGCTGCTGTGCTCTGAAATCCATTATTGTGTTAGTGCAGAGACCACAATTCTCATGGCCACTTCCAGCCAATGACACATTGTAGCAGTGATACTGAGACCCATTCCTGGGAGCTGCAGGACTTCTCTGACGCATGACTTGGCTAAGGGCTCTCCATCAGCTGTGGCAAGCCTTCACACAACTTCCCTACAGGCTAAGACTTCCAGTTAACCTCACTCCCTTCCCTCTCTTCTTTACTGTGGGTAGATCTACATCCCAGTCAGAAGGTGACCCTAGCCAACTCTGGCTTCTTCCCAATTTTCTCTCACAGGCATTTCCCCTAATAAATTTCCTGTAAGTCTAATTCTTCATCTGCTTCTTAGAGGTCACAAACTACCACACCTGTTGTTTGAACCTGAATCACACAGTTACAAATTTAAGCCAGTTCAGGAACAATTCAATCAATGAGATTGAATCTCTGGGTGGAAACAGATTAGAAAGGACAGAAAGGGCAGCTCTCAAAGTTGAGCCACTATCTCTTTAACTTGGTGAGAGGATAGTTGAATAAATATTTAACTTTGGCCTAATTGAAATGGCAGTAAAATAAATTTGCTAATGAGTCATCCAAGGAAAATACCCTGGCAATTAATTTTCTCACAAGGTATGGAAACAGTGTTTGATAACCCATTAGGAGAGGGCTCAGTGAACCATGACCCATAGGTCAAATTCGAAATGCCATCTTTTTTTTGTAAATAAAGTTGTATATGTAGTATATGGTGTTTTCTCAATAAAACAGCAGAATTGAGTAGTTGCCCCATGGCCTGCCAAGAGTAAGATATTTACTATATGGCCCTTTACAGGGAAAGCTGGCTAACGCCTGCGCCAAGAAACAAACTCCTAGAGAGCAAGGATTTTGTCCCTCTTGTTCACTGTTCTGTTTTTAGGATTTAAAACAGTGCTTGGTACACAGTAGGCTCTCAATAAATACTTATTGAATGATTAAATTCACTAATATTAGTCTCTTATTTCTGTATATTTCAGCCCAGTGCTCCAAGCCAAGGACAATGTCCTAAGGGTTTTGTGTTCATGGTAACATATACCCACGCGTGTGGATGGGTCAGAATAGGACTGTGAATGGAAGCAGTCTGCTGCAAAGATGTTCTAACTAAGGACAGTTGGATGAATGTATTTTCTCTGTACTCTGAGGGACATAAGAAATTTGGCCATCTTTGTGCCTCATAGTGCTAGTGCAGTGTTGGGATGAGTACTGGGGAGAAGTCAGATGCCATCAGCTACAACAAGCAGAAGGTCTCCTGTTGACTGAAAGAAAGCATTTTGATAGCAGTTGTTATTGACTGAGGGGAGACACCTTTCTTTGCCAGAGGGAAGCTGCTTGTGTACAGCTACATGAGCCTATAGGAAAGAATTCAAGACACGAGACAGATTACCTGGCTTCCATTCTGACTCTACTGTGTATTAGCTCTGTTCGGCAAGTTACTTCTACCCACAATTTCTGCATCTGTAATATAAGTACTATCTCTACTAAACTCCATAACCCAGTGAGGTTATCATTATATTATAAATACACTATATGTTTATATATAATATAAGTTAAAATACATAATACAATTAGAATAATTCTATATACAGTATTAACTATTATTATATATTATCATGACTACAATTAATAATAATTCTCTGAGATTATCTAATTTTCACATTCAAATTTCCTCAGTATTTCTACCAAAAATTTTATAGGCATTTTACTTTTCAATACTTAATCCCTTTTAATTTGGAGTAATCTTCCATTCTTTTAAATTAAGGTGTAGTTGATTTATAGTTATATGCTTCAGGTGTACAACCTAGTGATTCACTATTTTTAAACATTACACTCCATTTAAAATTATTATAAATTACTGACTATATTGCATGCACTGTACAATATATCCTTGAGGCTTATTATTTTATACATAGTAGTTTGTACCTCTTATCTTGCCCCTCCCCCTTCCCTCTCCCCACTGGTAACCACTAAATTGTTTTCAGTAACTGTGAGTCTGTTTCTTTTTTGTTATATTCACTAGTTTGTCTTATTTTTTAGGTTCCACATGCAAGTGATAACATACAATATTTGTCTTTCTCTGTTTGACATTTTGTTTTTCTTGAGATTTTTTTTAAGAAACCGGATCAGTTGTTCTGTATACTGTCCCATATTCTTAATTTGTCTGAATATTTCTTTGTGATGTGCTTTAATTTACTCTTCCATCTTCTGTATTTTTTTTAAACTGGAAGTTAAGTCTGTAGGGTTAATTAGGTTGAGCTGAACCTGGTGGTGGGAGTGCTTTGTAGAATTACTCATCACTTCCTATTGCATCTCATCAGGAGGCACAAATGCCAGCTTGCCACCCTCTATTTTAACTTGGTTGGGGTAAAATACTCCATAGCTCTCCATTTCCAATTGTCCATTTTCCCCTTGGAAATTAACAAAAAAACTGTAGGGTGATACTTTGGTCACATGGCCCATCACTGACCAAATAAATTATTTCATTGATTTTGTAAAATGGTGATCTCCTAACTCTCATTTCATGTACAAACTCTCATTCCATGTACAGGTATCAGCCATCATTCTTCTGTAAAAGTCTAATTGCCAAGGCATCATACCTTGTGTTTTATTTTTTATTTGAAAGACATAGTTAAAGTAAAAGAAAACACAAACCTACAGCAAGGCCGATTTCAAAGTTAATATGCCAGTGAAAGCAATTTTCTTTTGTGGGAGAGATTTTTCCTTTTCAGGAAGATTAGAGGCACTCAAATATTAAAGGGAAGCGGGATGAAATTATCTAGCTCACTCTCTTTAAGAAAGTAGTAATTTTTATTTTTAAGGTTTTGCTTATTTTTTAAAGAAAGAACTGAAATTTTATAGTCCGTAAATCCTTAGTTCCAAGTCTTATATCTTCCTTACTCTGTGATATATTCTGAAAAATTTAAGCTTTAATATTGTTTCTTGGGGGCTTGTGTCATATACTCTTCACTTTCCCCTTTGCTTTCCTTTCCTTTGCTTTGCTTTCCTTTCTTTTCCTTCCCTTCCCTTTCCTTTTTTCTTCTTTTCTTTCTTTCTTTCTTGTTTCTTTCTTCTTTTTCTCTTTCTTTCTTTTTCTTTCTTCCTTCCTTCCTTCCTTCCTTCCTTCCTTCCTTTCTTTCTTTCTCTCTCTCTCTCTCTCTCTCTCTCTCTCTCTCTCTCTCTCTCTCTTTCTTTCTTTCTTTCTTTCTTTCTTTCTCTCTCCCTTTGTGATATATGCTTTTGGAATGTGTTTAGGCTAAAGAAGGAAATGTCTTCTGTCATTTTAATGGAACACTTAGATTATTGCTAAGCACCAAGTTCCACAGACACATGGAATGAAAGTGGTCAATTTATCATAGTTTCCTGTATAGTTCTCTTCAGTTGCCTGCTTTTGAACTTCATGCTTATTTTAGTGCATCAAGGGATAGAGTTGAAATACAGCAGCTATATGGGGAAAGAAGAGAAGGGATTGGCTTTTGTGCTCAGAATTGGGCTGAGATGACTGGACTTCTGAGATTTGTCCCCCTCTTTCTCCCACATTCAGATGCTGCTTTATATTGGGGCTGTTATAATTGAAGTCCAGCTTGCTATTCACCTGGCCCGTTACCCTCTCTCTGAGCATTACCCAACTTGAAAACCAACTCCATATCCATTGTCTAGCATATTATCTAACAAGTAGCTCTGAGTGCCCCAGGGTTCCATGTCCCATTCTGGGCTCTGGATGTTTGGAGGGCTCCAGATGGAGTAGTCCTACCTCTGTGCAGCTGACATCCTCACAGAGCAGAAAGACAGCATATGAATGAACTGACAGGATGATTTCCAATAGTGGTGATTTCATAAAGAAAGTAAAACAGGGTCACCTGATGGAGGATGATGGGGGAGCTCCTTTACAGAGAATAGCTAGGCAGAGCCTCTTAGGTAAGACTTGAATGATGAGAAGAAATCAGCCATACATCTGGGAAGGGGTGGGCATTCCAGGCAGGAGAAACTGCAAACACCCTGAGGTGGAAATGAATTTGGCATGTTGGGGTAGCAGAAAGAAGGCCAATATAATTGGAGCATAATAAACAAGGTGGGGAGGAGTTAAAAGGACGTGAGATCTGAGAAGCAATCAGGGTCCTGATCACATAGAACCTTGCAGGCCAGGCTAAGAACTTTGGAATTTGTTCTAATTGTAATGGGAAGTCATTAGCATATTTAACACAGGAAATGACATCTGATTTATGTTTTTAAAAAGATCACTCTGGTTGCTATGTAGCAAATGGACTAGAGGTAGGACAAAGTAGAGAAAAATTAGGAGCTATAGTGACTCCAGACTTAGATATAGGCAACTTCATTTTCAATTTTGGATGGTTCCTTTGTTCTCAGTGTTCTCTCATGTTCTTCTCAGACATGGAGAAGAACAATTTTTGTCCTTAGTCAAATAAAAATTTTGGTATTTGAGAATATCATGAAATGTGATCAGAGAATACAGTGAATAAAGGAGAAAATAGATTTTATTTAACAACGTATGATATTCTTGATTCAGTGAGACAGTATACCATTCAATCATTTAATAAATATTGAGGGTCTTCTTTGTGCCAAACACTGTTCTAAATCTCACCAAGAATAGATTTCATCCTGTGTTTGATTATTTTATAACTTATTATTCTAGTTAATGAACAAACAGAAAACTTGCTCAGACAAAAATATGTTTAATCATTGAAAGTTATATCTTGTGTATCCCTAATCTTTACATTTTCTGCCATTTTTTCCTCTGGGCTGCTTTTAACTCTATCCTCTGGGCTGCTTTTAACTCTATCTTCAAATCCCAGGTCCTCTTGCTCCTGTTTTTCCTCAAATGAAACAATTCAGGATGAGAAATATTTTTTAAAACTCTAAAACATTCCACAAATAGGAGTTTTAATTAGTAGTAGTAACTTTTAGGCTGGTTTTCAGATCCATATTCATGACAGTTGTATAAACGAATCATAGTGGCTTAAAACTTTTTTAAAGCCCAGATGCCCCATCTCAGTATTCTCTTCTCTAACCCTCTGGCCCAGCCCCTTCAGCAGGGCTGGGATTAGGGTGAAAGGAATGAGATCAAGTTATACAAGACTGAATCATACATTTGTAGGGGCATATTCTGTCTTTATTTTTAAATGATATTCTGTTCAACATGGACTTTTTTACATTAATTTTGATCTTTCAAAATGTTGCATTCAGATATTACTTGATTATAAAGTTTTTTGGCACATCCTTAAATTTTATAACTAAAGCGATTGCCTCTCTCATCTCACCCTAGTTCCTCTCCGCTCCCCTGCAAATACATCTCCTTCCCCCACAGTCTCCATTAGCCCAAGCCCAGCCCTGATCGTGTCAGTATATTTTGAAGAGGCTTTTTCTGTGTGCATCTGATACAATGCCAGGTTTAGACCTGCTCCAAGAAGGAGAGAAGCTCTACTGGTGTCATTTTTAGAGGCAGACGCTTTAGAGTGATATTGATCCTCCAGAAGATTTCCCAGGTCTCTTTCAGTACACAGTTCTAAAAAAGATATAGTAGTTACAAAAGTTCTCAAATGATATAGGGAGCTTTTAAACCTAGTTATACCTTCTTCCTTGCCCTTTTTGTCTCCCTTAAAGAAGAAGGAGAAGGGGGTAAAACAAAGGCATTGGCAAGTTTGAAGGCATCTTCTAGGCCTGGAGTATGCGATGTTTGCTCAGAGGATAGGTAGGTTTGGGTTCATGGCTCAGACTCATGTTATATTAAAGCTTCACTAGCAGCATGAGTCTTTGTGATTCAAGATAAGGTGAACATTTACAGTTTCTGGAGGACCCAGTATAGTGCAATTGAAAGGATAACGAACAGTCTGTCCTCAGTGCAATCTGGGTTCCTGGTCACTTCAGATGAAAACCCAGGATGGTTCGATTCTCCCCCTTTTTGGTGTTCTGGGTAAAGCATTAGAATTAGAGTCACAGTAACCTGGTTTTGAAACCCAACCCTTGTTCCTGTATGGTTTCTGGCTTCTCAGTAAACCTCAATTTCATCATTTGTAAACTTATGACAAAAATTCCTCTTTCAGTGTGTACCCATGTGTGTGAAATAATGACATCTGGAAGGGCTGATATGAACTAACATAATAGGTATTCAATAAATTGTGATCATGAATCTGTCTAAACTACATCATGAGTTTTTTGCACATTTCTAATTAGTTTTTACAAGGTGATGGATCAAGGCAGACATGTTTTATTTGCTTATTAGTTATTCTTTGTGATACACAGTATCTAAGACCTTGTACTAACACTTATCTCATGCTTGTAAATATTGGAGATAATATATATATAAGGCAGCTAGCACGGTGGAATATCCTATGGATTGAGGACGTGAAAACTGAAATAAGAAAATGGATTTAACAACTCAATTTTCTCATTCAACTGCAACTTCAATCTCAACAAATATAATGTTTGAGACGTAAAGTGTTAATTAGTAGAATGTAAACTAATTATTCTATAAGAAATATTATTTAAAAAGAAAACACAGCTAAAGAAAAATGCCAAATTAATTGTTTTGACTCTTTGTGAAGATTGAAATTTTTTATCTTTTACCTTAAGGTACTAAATCAAACTTCTCGACTTGAAATACAGCTGCTGGAGAATTCATTATCAACATACAAGCTAGAGAAACAACTTCTTCAACAGACAAATGAAATCCTAAAGATTCATGAGAAAAACAGGTGAGGATTGTTGTATTCCAAAATTATGTACATATGTACCTATTTATATCCTCCACCTACCTGCCAACTCTTAAAAAAAGATTGAGGTAATTTGCAAAAAAAGAAATACAGAGCCAAATTAATTTTTAATATAAAAAGAAATGAGAGCTTAAGGCGAATACAGAAAGTATGTCAACAATAAGATTAATATTGTTGCTTACGCTCTTGAAATATTTGCTTTTTATAACTTTTAACACAAATTTATCTAATGTTCAGTTGTTCAGATCTTACCATATCCACAAAAATTAATTGATTCTGTGACTAAATTTGGTGACACAAAATATTAACAATTTCAGCAGAACCAAAACCTATAGCGATAGGAAAAAGAATAGAGCCTCTGAAACTCTGTAACTTGAATTGTCACTCTACCCGCCCTAAACCTGTACAGAGCTACAAGATTGTTGAATTCAGAGATCCTGCACTGGAGAGAAGCAAATTTTCTTTTCAGAAAATTATTTCCCTGTAAAGCTGATTCAAGAGCTGTTTCTCCCCACCCCCCATTTAAAGCCATTAACTCTGAACATAATAAATTTCTTTGGTTTATAGATGTGTTTTATAAACTCTGAATCATCTCAGATAACTGAAATGAGACATAGATCTTGACAGCCAAGATAATATATAGACTACATTATTTTGAAGTCACTGACATTCATGATGGACAGTTCAATCAAAGCACTGACCTCTGCAGGACAAAAAAGTTGTGTATTAACTGCATTTTCTTCTGGATATTTGGACAGCTTAAAGAAGTTTCAATTTTTATGCATTTTATTGATTTAAAGATCATTGTGTTGCTACAAACTAGTTAAATACCATTGTCTTGGTGGGACCAGAGTTTCTACCATGTTCCAAACCGGAAAGGCACCTAAGAAGAACTGCTAGTTCTCCTCTTACCTTACAGATGAGGGAACAGACTCAGTGGAAGTAAGTGATCTATCCAAGGTCACACAGCTTGCTGGTGGTGCAGCTGGGAATGTAATGCAGGTTTGCTTTGTTCCTGGTCCTGCTCTTTCCACTGTAGCACATGATCTCTCAGTCTAGAAGGATTTCCCAACTTTATGCTGAGTGTAGGCCTTAATAACAATGATTATAGTTAAACTTTTACATGAAGAAGGTAAACCTGACTGTTGGTTTAGAGTCTGAAAGGGGTCACTTCATGTTTTGTGACTTGTATTTCTAAGTTTTATATTTATTTATCTTTGTACTGTGTCAAGGGGTAAACTGTATAACTAATAAATAAACTTGACAAGACTTGACTCTGAACTGTTGCATGATAAAATGTTCTGGAATTGAAAATCCTGTTTAAAAGTAGCATTTATCCCACTGCAGTTTCACAGTAACCAGACACACAGATGTAACAGGTATACTTTACTGCAACTGTCCCTTGATTTAGGTCCCACCATGCTTTAACTTTGTTGCTAAAAGTGAACCCCATGTAAAATCATGTTTCAAGATGCTATTGTGAAAGCTTTGTCTAGGAATGAAGAAGTAAAATAATGACAATTTCACCTTCTTTTTAGGGTGTTTTTATGATTCTATAAATAACAGACATTTATTGTATAAAATGAGAAAGTACACAAGAAAATTAAAACATAATCCCATCACATTGAGGGAGCTTAATATGTTGCTGTATAAAAAATATAAATATATTTCCTCAAAAAGTTATGTCATGATATACATACAGTTTTGCAGCCTGCTTTCTTTGGAAATAGATACCTTTTTTAATCAGTAAAGATCCCTCTGGTATAATTCTTAATGACTACATGATATTTCATTTTATAGCTGTAACCTAGGGTGGTTTTGATTCATCTCTCACTGTGTGTTACCACGTATGATTTCTCTATTAAAAAAGTCATCGACATGAATTTACATTCTTCAGTTCTCATGCTGCTGATACATATATTAACTCTTGGTCTATACCTGACACTTCAGCTGTCAGGAGACCATAAAGAAACTGGGAGGCCTAAAAGGGCTCACCCTTAACTACGAAAACAAGTGCTTTTCTTAAGTGTTACTGGTACTCAGCTCTTTCCATCTCTCCTTGTCTCTGTCTCTCTCTTTCCCTCCCTCCTGCTCATATTCATTCTTTCTCTTTTTCTTTCTTCTTCTCCTTCCCCTACTCTCCCTCCTCCTTCTCCTTGTCTTTCTTCTTCTTCCTCCTCTTCTTCTTCTTCTAAATATACCCTACCTACCCTGATTCCAGATCATGTCGGATTTTTTTGTCTTTCCATTATGATTCTTACTGTGGAACCTGGTATCATTTCCTTCTATGGGATTCTCACCATAGAATTTTTTTTTTCCCAACGGAAACTGCTTAAAAAATATTCTCTCTGTTCCATCAGTAAAGCTGAGTCAAAGTTTGAGCCCTCAAAAGAGCTGCACTTGTGGGTCAAGTGGGCAGGGCTTCCCCATGTGCCATAGCCTCTCAGAGGAATATTACTCCTGATCCCAAGCATATACGTGCCTTCTGCTGATGAATTTTTCCTTCACTGAATTCTAATTTCTAAGGAATATTTAGGTTTTCTTACATATACAAATCACACCATTCATTGATAATGATAATTTTTTCAAGATTATAACAATTCCATCTTCCAGCAGTATAAGTATTTCACAATGAATTCAGGGATTTAGATTTTAACTTGAAATTCATTTCTGTGCTCGTGCTGTAAAGAACTTACATGCATCTTTTACTCCTACTCTGCACCCGTTCGTTTTTGACCCTCAAGTATGACATTACCTCATATGTGGTTCCTGGAGGTATTTTTCTATCAAAGTGCAGAATCTCCTGCCATTTCCCTATCTCTGTAGTTATCTGTGTCTTCCTGTTGACAGGTCCATGTGTATAATGGAGTGTTGGTGAGACATCTCTTCTTAAACCAGGCATATTTTTCCATGAACCACTTAGAAAAAAGTGTTTTTCTTTATATAAGCCAGAAGTACCCATTTGTGATACACAGCATACTTTCCCTATTATGTTTATTGTTATTGTTTATTTTTATATGTGAAATGGAATTGGAGGGACTTTGCCAAGGTCTTCCTAGAGCAACAAAGAAACGTGCCCCCCCTACACACACCATTTAAGTGGCCAGAAGGTCAAGGTCAAGCACGAACCTCTTTATATATTTTTAAATAGTTTATTGATTATCCCTCCCTATTCTTTAAATGAATCTTAATCCTCCAAATGCAACAAGAAGCTGTTTCTACATTGAGGCATCTCTGAAATGTAAGAACAACATGCCATTAGTCGGCCAGGTCTGGTTTGGATCAGCTAATACACTTTGCAAAGGGGATTATCTAAATTAAGCTTTGCTTCCTCCCCAAGGAATGTCAGGGGTTGTGTCTGGGTGTGTGACTTACCAGTTTTGAGTGTAATGGGGCCTCAGCTGCCAAGTCAGTGAACTGGCCCTTCAGAGGGTCCACCACTTCTTTGGCAGAACATGGAGGAATATTTTATGTACAGGATTATACTACACAACCATGCTGAGAGGTCCTACTGATTTACATCCTGACAAATTAAACGCATCACTTGTAGGGTTGAAAACAGAATTTTGGCCTTATTAGATTCACTTCTTTATCCCCTAAATGGCCAAAGGCACAAAGCAAGAGCAGAATTAACAACACTTGCTCTGCTGTTTGTTTTCCTAACAGTCTAGTTGGGGGTGACTCCAAGAAGCTTTCAGTTTGCTTTTTTAAGGATTTTTTTTTAATTGGATGCTATCCTAATCTCAAAACTTGGTTTTGTTCTTTACCTCAAGGAAATAGCACTTAGAAGTAAGAGATTAGTAACTGGCCCATATAATTGAAATTATACAATCAAGAACTCAGGAAACAGGAAACATTAATATTTACCACACACAGAGGGTTGGTATGACAAGGTGAGACATGTAATTGTTAACTTTTATTGGATTCCTCCAGTATATTTCCTGCCACTTCTCCCCAAAAAATAGAAAAGAGAGGTAGACAGGAAAAGATATCATAATGCAATTCCTTCAGCTGAACCAAATATGTAGCTGCATCTTTTGGTGTAAAGGTTTAGTTAGCTGACCAGGTTTCAAGGCACCTGTCCATCTCTGACTTATCCCCAACTTTTTCCAAGATTGGAGCATAGCCAGGTGAAAAAAATATTCTAGAAGAGATTCTTCTGCCTCACCAGGGTTTACAGGAAGAAAAATCACTACTCCATTTGTACAAAGATGGAGACCTTGAGCTTTCTTGATCAAACTTGTGTTGCATATGCAGAATGAAGATTAGGGAAATCTTCAATAAGATCATGTAGAGTGAAGTAAAGGCACAAAAGTGGTGGTCATTCTGACATAGTTTCAGCAAAATTATCTGCTGCCTAGCTATCTAATATCAGGCAGGTGAACATCTGAGCCAGGTGCTTTACATACAATACTGCTAATCCTGCAGCTAGTCCTCAAAGTATCTACTGTTATTTTCATTTTATATAAGGAAACTCAAAGTCAAACAGGTAACTTGCCCATGACCAACAGCTGATATATGGCAAAATTAGGGTTCAAGTCCATGATGATTTTCTGTCTTAATTATTATAAAAATATTCCTCCAATGTGATGCAGCCTCAGGATTAACTGATGTAGTTGTCAGGTTATCCTCTTACCATAATCAAATACAAAATCGAAGAAAGGCCAGTTGTTTTTGGCCTATTCCTATAGATCATTGTTTGTTCCTTCTAATACAAGAGTAGGAAATATAAACTATTTATTTTATCTTGGGAATTCACTGAACTTATGTGACAAGCTTCATCTGTCTTCTAGCTAGAGGTTGTAGGAAGTTATTAAGTTAATTTTAAGTGATTGCAGTGTTTATAATTTCAAGATACTAAATATACCTTGCTAACAAATGATTGTAATGGAATAGTGAAATATTGCTTTTTAATACTTAATATGCCTAAATAAATGAAAAGTTAAGTCACAGTCTTTCTAATTAAAGTTATCCTCCATTTGATAAGTTCTTTACAGAATACTAAAGTAAAATCACAACTCATCAGTCACTCTTGATGTTGTCTATTCCATCTTCTAAATATTTTTCCAATCTATCTTGTTCTTTCTATTTACTGTGACTCCGTCTTAGGTCAGAATCCCATTAATTTTTGTCTCAGCCATTGCAGTGACCTCTTTGCGAGGTTTACACCTTCTGTCTCTCAAACCTATCCAAAAGTCTGCCAAAATTTTTTCTAAAATTCAAGTCAGATTATTTTTCTTACATTTTTAGGTCTCTACATACACTAGTTCAGCCCAACTTTTAAATCTCTAGATAGCATCTGCCCAACCTCTTCTGATTCTCTGTAAGGGACTGAGGAAAGTTCAAGATCTTTAGCATGAAACAAGGTCCCATGATCATTATACTCCTAATTTTATAGCCTTACATTCAGAAGTCTTACATTTTATAAGTATGGTCTAATAGCTAAGAACAGGAGCTCTGATGTCAGACTGCCTGGGTTTGCCTTAATTCTGTTGTAAATGACTCTGCCACATATTATTTGTGTGACTGAGCAAGTTGTGTAAACTCTCTGTGCTTTGGTATTCTCATTTGTAACATAGGGATGATGATAGGTGTGCATGGAGTTGATGTGAGGATTGAGTTATTGCATATAAAACACTAAGTGCAGTGCTTGAAACACATAGTAAATGTTTAATCATGCTAGTTGTTCGTATCACATTGAAGACGATGTTTTTTCAGACATGTTTGATGTTTGCCTTGTCTGGAATGCCTTGTAGTTCTTTATTCAACTCACAAATTTCTGTCCCTTCAAAACTCAGTACAGGGACTTCCCTGGTGGCACAGTGGTTAAGAATCTGCCTACCAATGCTGGGGACATGGGTTTGATCCCTGGTCTGGGAAGATCCCACATGCCTCAGAGCAACTAAGCCCCTGCGTCACAACTACTGAGCCTCGACTCTAGAGCCCGCAAGCCACAACTATTGAGCCCACATGCCACAACTACTGAAGCCTGCGTGCCTAGAGCCTGTGCTCTGAAACAAGAGAAGCCACTGCAATAAGAAGCCCGCTCATGACAACGAAGAGTAGCCCCCGCTCCCTGCAACTGGAGAAAGCCTGTGCCCAGCAACAAACACCCAAAGCAACCTAAAAATAAATAAATAAATAAATTTAAAAAATAAAAAGTATGTTAAAAAAAAAAATTCAATGCAGATATTACCCCCTCCAAGAACGTTTTCTGACTCTGCCAAATAGATTTGCTCACTACAACTTATAACACTTTGTTTTTCCCTCCCATTACTTCACTTATCCCATCACACTGTAATGTGTGTGTGTGTGTGTGTGTGTGTGTCTGTGTCTGGAACACAGAGACTGTGTTTTATTTATTTCTGTCTCGTCATGCTCCCAGGCACAGTTCTCTACACACACTATGTATAGTATTAAATGCTTTTTGAATGTTGACTGATGAACTGGCAAGTGAACTGGCAAATGTCCCAACAAATGTCATTTATATATATACACACAAACACATACACACACACACACACACAATTTTAAAAATATTTTAATGGAAAACACAGAGCATATACTTTACATTAAATGTTGTAAACATATTCATTGTTCTTAACGTAAATAAAATACAGATGGCTTTTATACCACTATTTTGCATCCCCAAAAGCCAATTGCATGGCAGCCAAGGGTATCAGTCCACATTCTGAGGTTCGCTAATTCTTCCCAATTTTTTCATCTCTAGACAGCATCTTCTCAGACCATTCTAGACTCATGACTGTTTACTACATCTCTCTGATTAATAAAAAATCAACACAAATTTAACTGATTTAAATGTTAAATTGTATACAAGTATATAAATTGAAATTCAAAGTTCCTAATTCCATATTCCTCCACCCCCTGCAGAGAATCATCATTAACAGATTAGCAGTTTGGTGCCTATTCTTCCAGACTTTTTAATGAGTATGCTAAGATATACATGTGTATATGGAGTGTGCATATTTATCTGTGTGCCTATAGAGATACACACCCATTTATAATTACACATATGCACAACTACATATTTATATCATATGTGTGTATTTGTCTAAATTGTAACTATTTTTTAAAATATTTATTTATTTATTTATGGGCTCTGTTGGGTCTTTGTTGCTGCACACAGGCCTTCTCTACTTGCAGGGAGCAGGGACTACTCTTCGTTGTGGTGCACGGGCTTCTCATTGCGGTGGCTCCTCTTGTTGCAGAGCACGGCTCTAGGCATGCAGGCTTCAGTAGTTGTGGCACGTGGGCTCAGTAGTTGTAGGTTGCAGGCTCTAGAGCACAGGCTCAGTAGTTGTGGCACATGGGCATGTGGGATCTTCCCAGAGCAGAGATCAAACCCATGTTCCCTGAATTGGCACACGGATTCTTAACCACTGCCCACTAAGGAAGCCCCTGTAACTATTTTTTAAATGCTGGGTTTATTTCTACTTTATAACAATTTATCATGGATATATTATACATGTAACTATATACAGATATACCTCATTCATTGCTAGAGATGCACTAAAATTTACAATTTAGTAGAATTTTTATGTGATTATTTAAAATTTTCAAAGATACTAACAAAGTATCTGTAAATTTTACATTATCGCTTAGCATACATGGGCTTCCTAACGTCCCAAAACCTTACTAGCCAGTTTATTATTCCTGTCTACTCGAGAGGGTACATTGTGCTTCTTTTCCTGGTTATTGACCATTTGCATTCTTCTTCTGTGACTAGCCTATTCATTTTTCTATTAGATTGTTTATCTAATATCTTTATTTCCTTATACAAGCTCTTTAATGGAGGTTAAAATTTTGTTGTATATGTTGTAAATATTTTCTCGTTTGTCATTTATTGTTCAGTCTATTTTTTACATAGGAATTACGTTTTTATGTTATGAAGTGTATATATATTTTTTCTTATTGGTTTGTGGCTTCCACAATATATTTAGCTTATTCTTATTTATCCCAAACTTTAAAAAATTTATTTGGCAATGTTTACTTGTAGTGATCTATGCTTCTGTTCCACATTTGAATTACAGAAATATTTAACTTCATATTTTGAGAGAAATTTTACTGTAATCAAGTTAGAAACTTAAAATATAAATTTAACCTGAACTTACTATGCCCCTGTTTGAGTGGGGGAAAGAGATCATTCTTTAAAAACCATATTTGCAACACATGTTGACACCATACAGTTTAAAAATAATTTAAAAATTGAAACATCTGTAAGGAGATTCAGACAGATGAAAATGAGAAGGTTTCTATATTTTTAACATCCTCCTTGTTTGAGGGCTATATTTACACACATAGAGCTTAGGCAAGTGTCACTGCTGTGAATTCAGTTGCTGTTATGATAAGAACTCTATTGTGGGAAACAATTTGAAAGGGAGAGCTTTTTCCGTGAAAGTTTCAAGATGTGTTCAGTGATTTGAAATATTTCCAATAAGATATGTTGGAGGAGGCAGACTGAAAATTAGGGGATAAAGTCAACCAAAAGCTTCAAATAGGGCTTTGTGTACACTCAATTAGAACCTTTTACTGATGTTAAAGGCCTAGATTATTTTGTTTATTTTATTCTTCATTAAAGTGCACCTCTGCCTCAAACTAGAAGTTAAGTGCCAAAATTCGATGCATGTCTCTTCTCAAAGTGTTTCCAGAAAGATGAGAAACAGGAAGTACTGAGAATCCTGTGAGAAACTCTGTCTTTGGATTTCAAGTTCAATTTGAATAGATTTAGGTGCACAGTTTCATAAGTTGTAGTCCATAGAACACTAATCCTAAAGGATGCATCATAATAAAACTATTTATTTAATTTAGGCTTCCACAAAACTTGACAGTAGAACTCTTAGCGGTGGAATGCCTAGTAAAAATATACCAAATGCACTCTGGAAAATTGTGCACTGCAGTTTGGAATCAGCATCCAGGTTTTGGATTATGCATTTAAACCTAAACTAAACTTGTTGCTAAAGGCTGTCATCAAGGAAAATATGACTACTTTGCCTGTTGAGTTTTACCGCGGGCTGTCATGTTGTCCTTGAGATCAGCCTTTGTATATAGAAGTCTCTGTGCCCAGCTGAGATGGCCTCTCCCAACTGACCTGGATAGGGAAAATGTAAAAGAACCAGTAAAAGGCCTCAGGACAAAATGGGATATGATCAATATATTGAGTAAGAAAATTCAATTCAATGGCAGAGAGGTTAAGGTAGAGTGGTACTTAGGAAAATCTCAGTTCAGATTTTTTTTAAAAAATGGCTTGGCAAAGAAATTTTTTTATACATGGAAAAGATGGATAGGTGGAAATATTGTGAAAGACAAGCTCCCAAAAATAACCAGATGGAGAGCAGCAAATAGTAGAGAGATGTTAAGTTGATGCCTTGATTCTTGGCGAAATATAAGTGGGTGGAAGTAGGTAGAGATGACGTTACACTAAATCAAAGAGATGAGACACTAAAGCTAGTTTTCATAGCACTGGGTTGTCATAGGTAGATTTCTAGTGTGACAAGTTAGAAGACGTGGCTTTTTATTTTGGTCATGACACAGTGTGTACACAATTGTGTACAGGGTATTTGGATTCTGTAAACTGGGGCTTTTAATATCTGCTCACTCTGTATCACTATATTATTTAAGAATCACAGGAGATAAGGGTTTTAAAATGCTACACAACTAAAACAGTGTATTACGACAATGTGATTAGTAAGTAGAGATAGTATATGAATATTTTCTGGCAGAAGAGTTTTGGATACAAGCCAGTTTGGAAATAGTGAGGAAGGGCTGACTTCCCATGTAGATAACTAATGGATGAGAGGTATCAAAGAAAAGAGAATAGTATTTTTGGAAGCCAAATATGAAGAGAAAATGGAAGGGAGGAATGAGCAGTGTCAAAAAGATATCAATTTTGGCTGAAGACGTCTAAAACGTTGTCATTAATATAAAGAGTATCTCTAGTAAGTAAAGTTAATAGAGAATTTACTAGAGTACAAAAGTTATTAAAGAGAATTCAAGTGAAGAGATGAGATGAGAAAATGACTGGAAGAGATAATTAACTGCTAAGATCTGCCATTTGGGAAACAATGAGACGTCTCCAATTTGCTTATAGTTTGTATGCATATTATTTTTTAATGCATATATTTTATTCCCAATCCAGTGAGATGTCTGATGCACAGCAGGCTTTTTACTTCCCCGAACAGTCCCTTCTTTACATGAATATCTATTTTAAGATGACAGGCTATGTTGATATCTTTTGATACCTGGTAGTCATGGTGCATTAAGGTTGTTTGGTGAATTATGAAAATTAACGTTCTTTCCAACATGCTAAATGTATACTCCTTTTACACTTGGGAAATGCAGGCCTTTTCTTCCACAAGCCAGTGTTGAGAATTTTCTCCTCCGGCACCAGGACTTCTTTGATCAACTTTCTATTCTCAGTTCTTTCCAAAATATCCTGAAAATCAAAACAAAACAAACAAACAAAACACTCCTTTACTGACATCTCAGATAGTAGCCATCTTTTAGTATATGTCTTCCTGAACAAAGAATGTATCAAAAGGAGAAAGTGGAAAAACACAGATGAAAAAAAAAGTATTATGTGTGAAATAAAAATTTCTGATGGCTGCTTTTGTTCATTTGAGGTTTTGTTTTTTTTTTTCTTTCATTTTTTCCTTTCATTTCTCTCTGAAAATAAATCCTTAGAGGAGTAATAGTGTTCATTTTATATTTTACATAGTACTGAGAGCACTGTTGGCACTTAGTAACTAATAAATGCAAGTTATAACTATAGCATGATATTTTCCAAACCAGAATGTTACCTACTAATTAGGAAAAATGAAAAGCCACTGCTTATCTTATTTCAGGAACAAAATGGTAATTCAGAATTTTTATCCAGTATTTTATGACTACACATCCAAATGTTGTTCTTTACATTACAGTTAATTCTAAGGTTTTCTTGGTAGTATAGTATAACTCTTGTGAATTTAAAAGAAAATTTTCTTATAAGTTAACTGACTCTATTTTATGGGCATTTAACATCTGATCATAACCCTAGGAAGAGAAACAAAAATAATTAAAAAGTAAACTGAGAATGAGCTAAGGCATCCGTTGTGGTTAATTCTCAGATCTGAAGGCCAAAAATTAATGGTTACAGAGAAAACCTCCTCTGACATCCATAGCAAGTACACTAATCACTTAACCAGTGGGTGGGATAAACTTTTTAACCAATAAAAAGGCTTTTGGTTTTATTTTGTTTAGTTTTGTTTGTTTTTTTAACTACTAACTTTTCCAGCAGCAGATTATTGACACAGAAGAAAACACTAAAAGACAGTGAATCATACCTACTCCTTTAGAGATACTCTCTTTCATCTGACTCTGACTTCCTTGCATGAATTTTTCATTTCCAAAAATTTAAAAAAATATAAATGACCATCACATTTTCCCCAAATCATTATACCCAAGATCTATCCAAATTCAGTTTGCTTAATAATCAGTTAGGACAGGGATCCTTTTACTGTCCTGTAGAATGAAAGCAACTCAAAATAGAGGTGTGGCTTTTCTTATCATGCCCCTAGTGGGTCTCAATGTGAAGTCTTCATATGTCATTCTGGGCATGCTACCAAAGGTGTTATACATTAGTAAGGTCTTATACATGGAAGCATCCCAGTGTTTTTCAGTCTTGGTTCAATAGGCAACTTTCCTTTCATGTTCTGGGACACATTCTCTTGGAGGACAGGTTTGTCGGCAAAGATCTGGAATTGCCATTAGCAGTTCTCTCCACACTTCTTAATCTGTGTTACAGACAATCAGATATTCCAGCTCATCTGCTGCTACATGGAGTTGGAAAATTTAGCTCTTCAAACATGCTCTATTTTATGAGTTAAGTATTAAGTTTAAAACACTCCCCAGTGTCTCCTTTTTGAAAACTTATAGGAATGATTCAGTGCTATATTTCTCCAAGGTAAATTAAGTGCCCGGTCTGGTATGTTACATTTGAATAACACCTTGTAAACTAAGGACTGGTTGAACCTTCTGAAAATAGAACTGAGAAAACTGAATAAGGCTTTTCTCTGAGGAATACTAGTATATTATACACTCTATAAAATATAAATGCTTTTTATTTCCAGTCAGTTGCTAGGAATGCTTCTGCATTCTCTATCATTTTTAATGTGTAATACGCAAGGGGAGTATCCTGTGAAGAGTTCTGAGAGAAGGAAGGTTCTCAGTTGAAGACTGCATCACTCTGAGCAAAGCTTCCCAAGTCCTTTTGTAAGACCATGCCACCAGCCTAACATAGTCTTCCTTTCCGGAACCAATTATTCAGTGATTTGGAACTCGCAGTGACTTTAGGCCTTATCCTGAAGCTTAGATTGAGAGATGAAATAAGCTAGTGGTTATGATACAGGACCAGGTATCAAAAATCCCAAGAAATGTAATTCGTTGTGACATTAGATAGCTTACTTTCTGGTCCTGTGGTTTCTTCATCAATATGCTATTCCTTGACGTCATGAAACTATTGTGAGATTTAATCACTGTGAACATTTCAAGAATCCCAAATGAATGAAGCAAAGTAAATATCTATATTTTGTTCATACTTTCTTTTTTCTGAACTACTGTTTCTATTTCTTATTGGACTAATTTCCTTAATGAAAATTATACTATAATTTCTCCAGACAGGGTCCAAGTCAGCTACCCTGGATATAAGATACACCCCAGGAAATAAACATTACTCTAATAATAAGTGATCTAATAATTCTTCATTTCACGTGCTGTGTATGTCACTCCTGTGTTTTATTTATATATATAAAACATATATATATATTATATATATATATTTATACTCACATATAATTTTGAGTCTCTCACTTAAAAAATATTTCCATGGTGAAATACCTAACTAAAATTTCTCACTTTAAATAAACTCAGGAACTAGTTGAATCACAGTTTTTTTGCATAGTATTTTTAAAACTAAATCTTATCTTCATTTCCTTGTAGTTTATTAGAACATAAAATCTTTGAAATGGAGGGAAAGCACAAGGAAGAATTGGACACTTTAAAGGAAGAGAAAGAGAATCTTCAAGGCTTGGTTACTCGTCAAACATATATAATCCAGGAACTGGAGAAACAATTGAACAGAGCCACCACCAATAACAGTGTCCTTCAGAAGCAGCAGCTGGAGCTGATGGACATAGTGCATAACCTTGTCAACCTCTGCACTAAAGAAGGTGGTAAGAATTTCTTCCTTACTTTGGTATGGTAAATATTTTATTTAATATGGAACAAGCAAATATTCAATTTAACTTTCTAAGTTGCATCAATTGCTGTGTAGAAGCAACAGGAAAACTTTATTCTCAGAAGCATTTCATGAGGTTTACACTGACAATTTTCTGTTTTTAACTTCAGAGAAAGTGTTCATAAGCTTGAATTCATGAATTTTCAGTATCTTTCTAAAAGAACTTTCTAAATTCTTTTTTTTTTTCCTGGTCTTTTTAGCCTTAAATAAAATCTACTATATTGTCATGGATGAATATGTGGTATCATGGTGTTAGACACTTAACTATACAGGACAGAAATTGGCCAATATTAAAGGTTAGTTCAGAGCCCTTAGGAGAGTTTCAGGAGAGTTCCCATTTTAAAACTATTTCTTTTGCGGAGGAGGAGAGGGAAGAGTTGCCTGCAGAGAAAAGGCTATATAGAAGTTCCTAGTAAACAGTTTTGAGGAAGAACGATATAACAAATATAATTGTTATTAAAAGTCTGTATTAAGATTATTTATGCAGTCCTATGTGGAGAAGACCTAACCAGGACGTATGGGCAGATTTATTCTAGTGTGTCTTCATGACAGTAGAAATACAAATTTTTAATATCACTAGAATATCTGGAGCCATTTAACCATTGGAAATATTGCAGGCCTGTGTCTCTTTAGAAGACATCCATTCATCTGTCCATCTGTCCACCCACCAATTATTGAGTAAATACCTCTGTGTGCACTTGTCCACGTCAGGCAGAACCTCACCGGAACCTCAGGATAGCTCTTCAAAGTTTGGAGCTTAAGGTCATCTTCTGTAGTTCTGCTCGCTAATCAGTCTTTCTGTGAGTGGACACAGAACGGTAAATGGTGATGAGTGAAAGAGAACACCACTTACATCTGAGAGTGATGGTTATCGTTAAGTTGTGACTTATGTGACCATTCATGTAATGGTTCACTGTGCATATGCAATACACATAATTGGGGGCTCCTTTAATTTAATAGTGGACTTGAGCTATTTGAAAAAATAGCTCAGCTCCATACTGTCATGAATAGATATGAATATAGAGGATAACTCCATATTAAGTGATCTTGTTTTAAAGACATTTAACATTTCTCTATTACACTCCATTACCTTGAGTTATATCTCCTTTAGATAGTCTAAACAAGCCCTTAATATACTTTGTCAAGAATATTTTTTAAACAGTGAGTTCCCAAAGCTCTATTTGGGTGTGTTCAGAAATGTGATTGGGAAGGGAAAAACCTGCTAATCAGTTAGAGCCTGCCAAAACCTTGAGTTAAAGTCCCCTGAAAGAAAAGCATGGTAGAATTTTGCCAGAGAATTTTAATAGAGCTCATGAGTATTTAGAAATTAAGTATTAATATGAGACATATCTATTCTCATATTGAACTGAATACATTTGGGGAAAGATTGAAAACATATTTTTCTTATCATCCTGAGACGTAATGCGCATAGAGTTGAGTAGTTCTTTTTTTTATAATGTTAGAAATATCAAGCCCTGGTGATTCTCACAGAGCTCATATGTCTGCCTACTTATCATAATTTCACTTCTTTTCTAAGTATTTGTCTAATAAATATGTCTTTAAACTTTTGGAGGCAGGAGGGTGACTTTAAAATTCCTGGCTAGTTTTGGTCTTTAGGTACAATGTCAGGCAACCAAACATCTGTCCAATTCAAGAAACATAATTTATTGAATAGTTATGATGGCACTCTTTTTTTTTTTAATTTTTTTTTTATTTTTTTATTATCTTTTTTGGGGGGTACACCAAGTTCAGTCGTGAATAGTTATGATGGCACTCTTGATAGATGCTACCCGTAGCATCCACTCAGGGTATGAGAAAAGTAACTATGTCTATTCTGTGATATAGCATATCCAAAAAATAATAATAATACTACAGAGTGAGACAGAAATTGTCTAATACTTCAGACCTCTAGACACTTATTTTCCTTTTAATGATAAAATTCTAAAATAAATCCTGCCTTAACTATAGGATTTGTAATCCTAATGTAAGCTTCTTGCCCCATTATCCAATGGATTCTATGTTCTTATAACCATAGATTTTATTTGCTTCTTGTTAATCTTTTTTTTTTGCTTTATTTCCACAGTTAAGTATTCTACTAAGTATTTGGCCATCTAAGAACTCATAAGAGATACAAAAATGGAAATTGCCTCTCACTAAGTTTTCCATAAAGATTTTAATTCTTTGTATATCTTCATTTTCATTGGCACCATCGTCTTTAGTTATGGTGAATTTAAAACTTTAAATGACTAATTGCATAATATTAGATTAAATATCAGTTACTAAAATGAATTTTTATTTCATTCTAATTCTATAACACGTAAGTAAAATCTTTCCCTACTTAATACCAAAAATTTATTTATCAAGTAGATCTATTATTTATCAAAGGTTATATATAAATGTTCTACTTCTAAATATAAATATGCAAATAAGCCTAAAATAATACATCACAATAAATGCATCACTTTTCTAAAATGTGTATTTAAAAAAAAATACAAAGAGTAGTCTTCTGAAAGATTTTCCTAAAACATGAACTGTGTCATAATCCAAAAAGCCAAAAACTTTAATTGACCTTAAGTGTCCTCTTGTTCTAACTTAACTCAGTCAGTCATCTAAGGAGACAGCCTGAATGTAATACTACAAGGCAAGAGAAAAAATTTGTAGTGATTTTTTTTCTGTCATTGGCAACTAATGTAATCTTTATGAAGCTGTCTCATCATTTATAAAGTCAGGATAATTATATCTGCTTCACAATAATAGTCAGAGGATTAAATGAGATACTGAGTAAAAAAACAAAAGAATGTGACATAGCTGATTCATTAAACATTAATTCCTTCCTTTTCCTCCAAGCGACAAAATTAAACTAAATGCAAACATTAAGCACTATCTACAAGTAAAATTTCATGGAAAATGTCTGACTACAGTGCTGTAGAGTTTCTGACTGTTGACAGTCATCCAAGCCCCTCCTTTTTAGCTTCAGTTTTCTAATCTTTAAAATGGAATCATAATACATACCTGATGAATTCATAGTAAGAATTAACAGGTTTGTATAAAACACATAGTATTTTTGTTTAGTTTCACAGAACTTTTCCAACTAAAACATATGTCATAATTATATTTAAGCTAAATACAATTAATAAACACATTTTCTGAAATAGTTCACCAGACCATCTTGTTCTGAATAGGCAATAGTGGTACCTATTTTAGGCAAAAAGTCATTACAAACTGAATTGTGTCTGTTTTGTAAGATTTCTGGGTAGCACATTTATTTTTGTCTAACCTTTGTCTGCAAACACTTGGTCGCAGTTATTCTTATACACATTACCACTAAAGAAATATTGCTCTCAATATTCTCATAGTGTTGAAGCTTAGCTGATTGCTTCATGTTTTTGGCAATTCACAGTTATTATGGGAATTAAGTAGTTTACATTGATAATGGCATGGAAACAAGGTTTGTAATTCTTTGGGGGAGGATAATCAGGTACAGTGACTATCAACATTCAGCTGTCATCTCTGTTCAGAGGTGACTAAAGCATCATCACATACCTTGAACACACACTAGACAAACATCACATTATGTGATCAAGAATTTAATTACTAACAAACCATAAAAAAATAAAAAAAATTAAAAAAAAGAAAATAGTATTTAGGCTCCATCATAAAATTACATTGGCTGATTGTCTTACTGTCCGAATCAACTTCGAACGTACTCCTGCTATACCAAGGTATGATTCATAAATTTATCATTCATTCAAAAAATAGTTATATAGCAATTTTTTTGTTTCAGATTATCTTCTGGGGATAAGGCTATCCATCCATTTTTATTTAACAGTTATTTTCTGAGTTCCTGTACTATGCAAGATACTGTTTAGACCACCGAGAAGAGAGAAAAAATGTACTGTCTGTGGCTTCAAGTAAACTAGAGTTTGGTGGGGAAAGAGATAGGTAGACAAACAATTATATTCTGTAATCGTTTGCTAGAGGTGAGTCCATGGTACCAGGGGTCTAGTGAAACACACAGGAGGAATATTGAAATCATGAGAGGAAACAGAAGGATGAGAGCAGAATCTAGTATCTGAGGAGTCTTCTTAAGGATTTTGTTGAATGCTTATTACGATACAGGCATTGCTTAAGCTTTATGTGTATTAACTTAGCCCTCACAATAACAGTTTGAGGGAAATACTGTGGTTAGTCCCATTTTACAAATTCTGCAGGCAATTTGAGTATTTCCTAAGGTTAGGTAGCTGGAAAAGGTTGAGCCAGGATTAGAACATAGGCAGGATGGCTCTAATGGGAGATAGTGGCTAAGTCTTCAACATGAAGAAAACACAGGATAGTCCAGAGAGCACAAATAAACAACACGCATATTTGCCAGGAGTCATGAGAATGGGTGTGGGGGGTGTATACCTAAATGCATAACCTAATTCTCATAATCAAAGACAGGATAACAGTGAAAGATGAGGTTAGAAAGATAAAGAAGCTGAATTTTTTCCTTGAAAGCAATAAGGAGTCATTGTCAGTATATAAGGACAATGGTGACATTATCATTTTAGAAATATCTCCCCAGTCACAATATAGGAACAGTGCATTGGAAAGTTGACAAGCCTGGAAATAGAACTAGATGGATGTTTTGACATTATTAAAATATTAACAAATACTTAGAGAGTATAAGCCAATCTTCTTAGCCCCTTGCATATATTAATTCATTTAATTTTGATAACTCTATAAGCAAAGTGCTATTATTAACCTTATATGACAGATAATGAAATTAAGCACAGAAAGGTAAATAACTTCCAAATATTATACTACTAGCAAGTGAGCAAGCTGAGATTTGAACCCACAGAGTCTGGTTCTTGAGTTTGCACATTATCCACCATACTATGATGGGGAGAAAAGGTAGGTTGGTGGTGGTTTTCGTCAGATTCTCAAAAGGATCTTCTGGGAGAGAAATAATGAGGTCAGGATCAAACCAGGGCAAATGGAAAGGCAAGTGGAGGGGACATTTGTGAACAAAGAAGAATTAGAATCAGTAAGAAATAACCACTTATTTAGAAGTAGACTCAAATATATTATAAATTCCAAGTTTCTGAGTTGACTAATTTTGATGATATTTCTTCAAGTCAGCAACAGACTTTAAGAAGAGAAACTGGCTTTGGGGGAAGATTTAGTTTGAGGCATTAGACTAAGGTGACTATGGGACATTTAGACTCTGGAAGGCAGGGGAATGGGAGTCTGGAGTTCAGTAGTGAAATCCTGATGACCATATGGATTGGTGTGTCCTCAGAGGAGACAGTCAGTAAAGCCATGCAGCACATGAAATAATTGAAAGTGTGTATAAAGCAATAACAACTGTTTGGGGGTTATAAATCCATTCAAGAATCTGATAAAAACTAACCTACCCAAGAGAGTAGCACAGACATATATACACTACCAACTGTAAAATAGGTAGCCAGTGGGAAGTTGTTGTATAACAAAGGGAGTTCAACTCGAGGATGGAAGATGCCTTAGAGGACTGGGACGGGGAGGGTGGGGGGGGACTCGAGGGAGGGTGGGGGGGGAGTCAAGGGAGGGAGGGAATACGGGGATATGTGTATAAAAACAGATGATTGAACTTGGTGTACCCCCCAAAAATTAAAAAAAAAAAATTAAAAAAAAAAAAACAAAAAAAAACTAACCTACCTTTCTTTCCTGCTTAGTGCGAACACCCTGGCACAAATCTATGTACAATTTCAGAGAATTTACAGAATGAATTACAGAAATATATAAAATACAGAAATTGCATAATATATTACAAGCTCATCTTAAAATAATAAGAATGTAAAATCAAAGACAGAAAGGACAGATAAAAGGAGACCAAAATAGGGGTTATAGCAGAGAGAAGAGAGTGTTATGAAGGGTCTTATTTTAGTGGCAAATAAGCAGAAAGGTCAAATGAAAAAACAGAGTGAAGTGAACTTTGGAACTGGGCTGTCACCTTTTATAGGGCGAGTTTGAGTGAACTGTAGAGCTCAGTTGCATAGATTGAAGACTAAAATGAGTAAGATGAAGTGAAAGCACATCCAAATGCTGAATGTGAAAGGGTAGATAACAGTTTTGGGTAAAGAAGCACACAGGGTAGAGAGGAACAAAAGAAACTTAAAAATAAATACCAAGAGACATGAGCATGTTTGTATACTTAGTTCCTTAATATGAAGTATAAAAATTTCAAATCATAAGGAGCTTCTTTTGAAGTTCATTTTAAAAGTTTCTTTCAGATCATCTGAACAAGATAATGACTGATACTACAAATTTTTAAGTGATCTCAATTATTTGGTTTAAAGTATCTTTCCCAGAGGCTGATTGCAGTGGTACGGAACGTTTGATCATTATTTTCGGTCTTCTGGCCTTCTGAAAAGGGGAAATGAGGCATTTGCTTCCTTACCGGTGCTGAGGGGACATTTGGCTCTGTTCTCAGAATAACTCTACCATCTGAAAGGAATTTACCTCCCGTGCAGTGTCTACTGAGTTTGTGAAGTAAATCATTCAGTCAAGGGATGAGATAGTTTGAACTCCTGCAAGTCCCTTGAGTTAAGAACGACTCTTTAAAACATCACGAGCGATGGGAGGAAATTAAAACTTTTTGAATGTCACTCAAATAAACATTGATAAAAATAGAAAATATCATTTTTATTGATAGTAAAATATTTGGTTTTTCGTTGACTACTTGTAATGCACGATTTAACATTAGGTAGGAAGAGAAAGAAAAATACAGGAAGTCATCTGCTGAACACTACAGTGAGCACTTGTTTCCATTTAATGAGGGAAATGCTTTATCTTGACAGAAAATTATATGTCAAACATTTACAATTTCCTTAAAATGAACCACACTTCTAGCACTTCCTTTCACAAAACCTAATGGCTTAAGGGGAAAGTGACTATTTATTTTTGGAAATGGTATGTTTCTCCTTTTTGATGGAGCATGTTATCAGCCTTTTGAAAACTCGTAATTTCTGTAAAAAAAAAAAAAATTGTGTGAATAGCAGATAGCCAAACTAATGATAACAAAATAAAAAATAATACAGTCCTTGACCTCTCCCATGAACTATTTCTAAACCACATCTTTTGGGGGAGATTTGAAGTTTTGTGGTTAATTCTCCTTTGGAATTAGAGTTTCAGTTTCAGAAACGAAACTATCTGAAATGAAAAGGGATATCCCCTGATTCCAGCTGGGCCTGGAAGTTACCAGGGTGAAAGGCCATGAAAAAAAGTGTTGCCTTGATGTCCTAACCTCACTATGAACAAACACTGTTCCTTCTCTTGTACTTTCATGGCCTGTACTTTCATGGCTAAAGCAAAGGAGCACAAAATATTTTGAATAGAATTTTAACTAAATCATTTCCTGGACTCATCTGTACCCAAGTCAAATTCAACAGTTTTTTTCTAAGTCCAGGGACAAAATGGGACAGTGGATACCAGTTACAGATGAGCAATGATACTTTGTACTAAGCCAAATAGCACCTATAATTACTCAGAAAGAAAGGAAAAAACGTTCTGTTAACATGATTCAGTATGTATGTATCACAGCAACCACAGAGTGAAACCCTTACGAAATCTCTTATGCTTTAAGAAGGGAGAAATAATAAACCTGGAAAAATGTTGTTGCAACTTTATAGTTGGGCTTAAATATATGTAAACAAAATATTGATTTTTAGCATAAGATTTTTCTAAAAGTCAAATACATAGACTCTTTAAAACTGTTGATTAAAAACATGTTTAGCTTCCTGTGGGAGCTCATCATTTATTTTCAACTAAAGTATACTAGCAATATGACTGCTGCTTTAAGTACATTGGAATCTCATTCTTCTACTGTCTTAGATGTTCACGTTCTGAGTGGGACCATCTCTGGGAAGGAATCACACTAATATGTGACCTATCAAGAATAGATAAATAAATCATAAAATTTTTCATGAATTTATGATAAGATTAAATTATTTAATTTCATACCAATTAGGTCAAACCTCTTTTAATTTTATCATATCTTTGAGTGTACTTATTATTTTTAGGTTTGAACCTTCAGTTTTTACAATCAGCATGAGTTCCTTTAGAACAGTAAGTCTGAACTGTGGGTTTAATTTTAAGTGGAAATTTTGTTCTAAAAGAAGGTTTTGTCAGTTGCTTTGGCCCCATGTAACATACTCGCAAGTGCTCAAATAAACTGAATCTCAGCCATAATTAATCTAGCCTGTGTCCCTAGAACTAGGACTTAGATTCAAGTGGTCTCCTCACCAGTGTCTTGGAGCAGCTATGACATGTGCCATTGAGAGGGTGGGCATGGTGGTCTAGAAGGAAGTGGAATAAGGACAACTGATGTGTAGTCCCAGTGCTGCTGCCACATCGCTAAACATAAAAGTACTACACACCTTAGAGTTTGCCTGGTATCCTAGACAAACTCGTGCATTGTATGACTCCTACCAATCATTCCATATCTCCTCTTGATTTTGTGTCACTCATAATAACTGAGGAAACCCATACCCCCAGCTGGTAAAGCAGTATTCTTCAAGTATTCCACCACAAGAGTAAGAATCAAAGTGACATGCCTGTGGTGACAGTCAGCCTTTATTTAAAACTTCAGAGTGACAGGTTGTTTTTTGTTTTTTGTCAGTTTTCAAAAGCATCTGGCAACTACTCCCCATGTTCACAGCATTGCCCAAGGACTTTCATTCCATTTTTAATGGCTTTTGCTGAAATCAATTATTTGTCCACTCATAATAGTGCACAAAAGATGCCTTTTAAGTCTTCCCACATGCGTGAGAAATCTTTTGTTCTAAATCAATATATTCCAGTCAGGCTGAAAACATTACATGGGAAATTAACACATATGAAACACCTGATATATCTTTGTTAATGAAATGACCTTCGAACAAATGGCAAGGATCATGTAGCACTCATAACTGCCCATCAGGGTGCCCAAAGGGAAAACACAGGAATGAATTTTATAAAAAGTGAATGATCACTTGATTAAACAAAGATTGTGTGTAAATCCATTTTCAACTTCTAGTAATTTTTTTTCATTCTTGGTTGCTCTAAGTGTAACATGCATTGAACATACATTCAGTTATATATGTGAGTCTTCACATTAGCAGAGTGTTAGAAAAATTATTTAAATGTACTAATCAAACAAAATAGAAATATATAGAATTACTTCATGTTTCATTAGTCCACACTGAAACAAGTACCATAAAATTAGCAATCCACCTATGACATACGGTACTCTGCATGTCCACATGGATTTGATCATTTATGTACCTTATACATAGGTCTCAATATTATTAAAAATTAGATTGTATATTTACCTACAGTTATATGTAATGAGTAATATGTTATCCAGATAATGTATATCTTTAGGTAGTAAAATTTTAAGATAATGTTAAAATATCGTGATGGCAAATTTTCTGCAGTGTTTTCATTCTCCTCCATTTTTTGTCTAAGAAGAGAAGATTAAATAAAATTAAAGCTTTTTCAAATAATTTAGTTCATTTATCACCAGCCTGAATTAATTTGCACCATAATCCTATGATGCCTTTGGAAAAATATATAATATAATTTATCCTTTATATCATATATTGCCCAAACTGTTATCATTTCTTATTTTTGCCTACTTTAAAAAAAATTACTAATTTTTCCTCATACCCACAAAAAACTTTTAATTATCAATTTTCTCATTGTTTTCAGGCCTGATTCTAGAAGATGAGCACACACACACACATATGCCCTCTCTTCCCTCCCCAACCAGCCCTCCTCTAAACTTGTAGCTTCTAGCAAATGGTTCACAGGCTGGGAGTTGAAAAATCAGGCTTCTGAGAATAATATATAAAACTAATGGGGGTAAATCCTGATCAGCATGACTTTTAGGGTATGGACGTTATTAACTCCAGTGTGGCTACTCAGGGACCTCTTACTTCCTAATCCTCTGTTTACTTTGGAAGTTGTGGGCCATCACTGCTTCACAGTTCTGTTGAGAGCTCCCATCTTACAGAAGATTCTGCCACCTGTGCCTCTCTTCTCTCTTCATCTCAACATTTTTCTTCTTTCTTGTCATTTCTGCCTCCTGTCATTCTTCCCGTACTTCCTGCTTCCATGAGAAGAGCCTATACCCATTTATAATTTAGGCCTGTCCTGATTCACCTAAGACCCTAGGAGGAACCTTTTCAGCTGAGAAGTATTGCTGGGCATTCACTCTGTGACAAGTGATGCATTAGAGTTCTGTTTTGGTTTGACATTACCTTAGAAGCCAGTAAGAAGTAGTTAAGATTTTTGGCTTTATAGTTAGACATCCACTACTTATAACTCTTGGTGAAGTTAGATAGCATGTCAGAGTTTCAGTTTTCTCATACATAACGTGACATGTTGACACATCCATCTCATAAGATGTTTATGAGTATGAAATGAAATGAAGCATATAAAACATACTTAGCACAAGAGATTCAGAGCTGAGCACATAGTTAGTATCCAATTAATGCCAGTTGATTTTATGATCATGAATTTATGATTAACTATTATTATAGTTCCACCAAGATGACAGTCAAGATTTTACACATTATCTATGAAGTACATACACATAAAGAATTTAAATGAGAGTAAAAACAGTTCTTTTTATAAAAAATTTAATTAAGGTAATAATGCAGCAAGTAAACAATGTTCCAGTGTTCCCTTATACCACAGTTAAGGGGACAGTGAGGAAAAGGAATAGTAGATTTTTAAAAAGGAAGCCTTTAGCTACTTAACCAACTTTAAAGTACCTATAAATATATGTTTGTTATATGGTGACATAGCAATTTATGTTATATATATATGTTAAAGAATAGGTAATTGACATTTTTGTAGGTTAAAAACAATCATGCCGAGACGAGATATCAACCCACAGATATTTAGGTTCTTATGCATATATTTTATATGAAATAAAATACCAATTTTGAAACTTTTAATTTATAAGCTTAAAGCTCTTATGTGTTTATATAGCTATACATATGTGATATGTATTTATGAAATCGTTGATGTCTTCCTCACCCACCCACAAAATATTGAAATATTGAATATTGCCTACAAACCTTTAAACATTTTTCTACACCCTTGAAATGCAAAATACTACCTTCTTCTACTTCTAAAAGTCCTTTCAAATAAATTAGGATACCAGGGAATTTCTTCCAGTGGCCTTTCCATGAAAATGCCCACACACCTGGCTGGAGAGTAGAGAGTCTAATCAATCAACTGTTCGCTTGTTTGCACCTTGTCAGATACACCGTTTTACTCATCTGTATGTTCAGTTACCTTCAGTGACCTGTTGTGTTGGAAATCATGGGCTAGGGGCTAGGGTCAGTTCCTAGCATTATAATCTCCTTTAATGCTAATGGCCCAAAAAGTACCACAAGGATTATCCTTAAACCAATAACGTGATCTACGTACATTCTGATGTTTGCTAAATACTGGAGAGAGATGAATGATTAGCCACATCTAAGATTTTACAAGAATAATGGAAGAATTGATCTCTTTATAGCAAGTTATTAGGAAATAGGTAGAATCAAGTGCTCCTGCTTTTTATATTGTCTCTGGTAGCAAGGCTGATTGTCTTCTGTGTTCTTTACTAGTTTTTCTGAGACTTAGAATTACCAATCGCACATTCCAGGAAGTTTTCTCTTGAGGGTTCATCTGAATTGAAGTGACCCTCTGCCTTAGCTTTCATGGGTCTTCCTACAAGTTGGCCCAGTGGCAGATACGCCATCTGGATTGCAATTGGGTAGACAAATGAAGGGAAGGGCCAGATAAAGTTAACAGCTGCTGGAGTCAGCGTCTCAGGTTGCTTATTGACTGAAGGCTGGCTGGTGAAAGACAGACATTCACCTGCTTGTGTCCCTGTTCTTTCCCTTTAGATCACAAAGATTTGGTTGTATAGATAAGGAATGAATAATGATTCCTTCCTAAGACTTTCTAGATTTATTTGCTGATATTGGTGTGGGTAAAGTCTTTGAACTGACATACCAAGCTCTTAAAATTTAGTTCAGATAGCTTTTTTACATGTTTTATTCATTCAGATTATCTCTTCTGAACAGCCTTCCCTAAGTCTACCTATCAGAAATAGAGTGTAGTCTCCTAACCTACTCTCAATGCACTTGATACATACCTCCAAGACAGCAATCGTGTGCATTATCTCTGTTTGGTATTATATTTAAACTGGTGACATTAGACTGAGAAGCTGTTGCTAGCCATCCTGTGACCAGGTAGAGGGTCAACAACGAATGAGTCAAGAAAAAGATAAGGAAATCAATTCCTGATTACACTGTTTGAAGCCTGGTCATGCTTTCCCTAAAGCTCTATCCTAGATTGTTCAGTTACATGATTCAATAAATTATCTTTTTGCATAAGCCAGCTCGAGTTGGGTTTTTCCCTATCATGGAAGATACTATTCATGGATATAGTTCTCATGGGATATCATGGAAGACCTACTAATGGGTCGTTCTCTCATCAGACTGTGATCACATTAAAGATAGGTTGTGGTTTTTTTATGCCTATATCTCCATTGTCTAGAAAAAGTCATGCAAATAGCAGATGTTTAATCAATATTTACTGAAATTGTTAATATAGGATGGGTTAAACTAAAAAGAGACAGGAGGCAGTCTTTTTAATTGAGATGCCAATTAAAAAGCCTCAGTCTGTTTGTCTTATATTTAGGCTTTCATTAATTTTTAACAATGACAACTGAGGAAAGATAGTGGGATCAGTAAGAGAAAAACAGAACATTGATTTCAGAAGAAAATATTAGATAATATTAAACAAATGAAAGTTGGGTTAGCATCAGGAACTGCTCAACAGACAGGTAGAAATACGAATCAGAGGTTATGAGAGAAGCAAACATACGGTATCAGAAATGCTTGCATCTTAGAAATCTGTGTAAAAGTTTGAAGCCATGGAAGGTAGTTTGCAAAAATAGCAGATGAAAAACGAATAGAGATCCAAGAATAGAATCTTGCTGAACATCTATTGGTAGGTGAGGAGAGGAGCAGAACCCAATGAAGAGGAAAGAGAAAGGACAATTAGAAAAGTAGAAAAGGGACTACAAGAGGTCAACACAAAAGGTAAGGGGAAAGATAGGCAAAGACAACTTCTGTAGCAGAAGAAGGTAGAAGAGACCTATTTTAAATGGCTTTGATCTTCATAGTAAACCATAAAACAAGGTAATATATAAATAGTGAGAGAAGGCAGGAGTGAGATTTAGTCTTGAAAAAAGTAGAAAGATTTGAAATACACTTTTCAGGAAATGTAATGAAAAATCTGTTAGAAATGACCAAAGGTTTGACTGAGCAGCATAGAGAACACAGCTGAGTTTAGAAGGCACACATTTGAATGGCATTAAATAGCCTCATTTTAGTGTTTGCAATCTAGAAATTGGGGTGAGAACGTGAATAAACGTTCTTCCTTGGGTCAGGATTCACCCAAACAAGGGGTTAGTGGCTCAAAGGACAGTGGAAGGAGTGCACTAGCAATTCCACCTGAACCGTTCTTTAATGCCTCACTCTCAGACTAAAGATAGAAAGACAAAGGAGGCTAAGAAGAGGTGGATAGTAATGGTGGGAGATCTAGACTCTCAGAGGAAAGACAAACTCATTAAGAATTAAAAGAATGGGAGAGGGAAAAATAAGCGTATGTGGTCAGAAAAAGAACTTTTAGATGTAAAGATCATTTTAAAAAAATTCATGCTTTTAAACCATTGTATTATTATAACAAGTTAAACCACTTTGACAGATAGCTAAAACACCTATATCAGGTATCAAGATTTCTCCTCCCTGCTCTGTCCAGTTGATGCTTCTTTTATCTTCTTCCATCAGGTTCTCCATGTTTGTCTCTTGTCATTTATCTTATATTCCTCCAGGTATTATATTCCATCTCATTGAATTTCAAGACTTCTTACAAAAATTTATCCTTAGTTCTGACACTTGCAATGTTCAGTTAATTCATCTTTGTTACTGTTTTTCTGTGTTTTAAAATGTTTACTATGTCCAGTTTTACAATAGCTAATCATAACACTGAATTTCAGGATTCTCCAACATTTAACAAAAAAAATAGTCATGAATATTGAAGTCGTGAGATAAAATCTCTACAATTAACATATTGGTATATACATCATATATCATTTCATCTGAAATAATCTTTAATTCTTAATAGATAAAGCTTACAGTGTACAGCAAGATGAGATTACCTGGGTTTTTTAGACTTAAATTTAACTATGGTATGACCTGATGTAGTGAATGAATGAAATAAGGCAATTAGCCAACTCTGACAGGGAGAGGCCAGTTCAATATAATCCTAAATGTAACCAGTCAATTGGAACTTCCCTGCATTTAGTCAGCTACAGTATTTGGATTTGAGGGTGGAAGACAGCAGCATCCACCACTCCATTGAGTGGATTGTCTAGCCTTCCACAGCCTGAGAGTCCTTTCCATAAGAAAGAATAATAATATAATGTTGCCATTGATGATATTATTATTACCATAACAACAATAACTACCATTTCTTGGTACTTATTATAATTCAGTCACTCTGTATTATGTAATTTACATTCTTGCCTCAGAGATATGTATAAGTGCCCGACTTTATAGATTAAAAAAAGAAAGAAAAACTCTGCAAATCAATCTACCCTTATAGAAGGAGTCTTCAGACCACATAATATAATACAAATGTTAAAGGTAAATTCTGAATGAAACTTTTAAATTGCTTTTAAATGCTATAGTACTCTAAGATGTAGCCTGGATCAGATTTTCAAGCATAATATTACTAATTAGTAAGTAATTAAAAACAAGCAATCTAATATTCTGGAAAGAATGTATTTAAATTTTTCAAAAATACCAAACTATATTTCAAGGAAATGAATGTCTATATCAGATACATTGCCACAACAACAATGACAGATCCATAGTATAACCATAGTACTAGTTGTACCTTTTACGGTAGACTCCTCAAACCATTTTTCCAGTTATAAGACTTACAGTCATAGTTTGAACATTTTTATAAATTAGTTTCCAGAAAAATAAGGTAATACCCAACTTTTCCCTTTTTTCTGTGTTACTGAAAATGTGTGAAAGTAGCTTCCCTTTTCCCACACAACAGCCTCTTCACTCGTAACATCCTGAAAGGGAAAAGAAAAGGGGAAGGGAGGTGGCAGAGAAGTGGGAAGGGAAAGAACGTATTCTTCTTACATAACTAAATAAGGGAGGGCAGGAAGTGGTAAATGGGTTTACCATTGAATTTCTCTTGACCACATCTTCCTGTGTTGTTCATCCCCTCAAGGGATTATAAATTTTAGTTAGTATTTCTTTACATCCTTTTTTTTTTTTTTTTTTTTTTTGCCTCTGATTTGGTACAAATCAAATTTCAACTTTTCAACAGAAGAGCAAGCATTTAGAATTTAGGAAGGTTTTTTTAAGAAAAATAATAGTCCATTTAGCGTAAAATAAGTAAGCACAAGTGAAATGCATTGATGTTTTTTTTTTAAAACAAGACCTTTGACATGCCCAATGCCATTAAAAGTGGCTTTTGAGTATACACATATTCATTTTTAATTTCTATTTGCATACATTCTGTGCAGTGCTTCTTCTCCATCATATGGACTTATAGTCCTCTGTTTACTTATTTTGTGTTGATATTGCAATTGTGATGGGTAGAGTTTAGAAGTAGTTTTTAATATAAGTAAGCAAAATCATTAGTGCAAACATGAGCTATGTAGAGAACCATAATGCTATTAAATGTTATAATTCTATATTTTTGTTATGGCAGTATATTTGACATGGATATTTCATTTCTTTGAACCATAGTTATTTTTGAAAATTTGAAATAATTTATATTGAGGTAGTCATTCTTTCAACAAAGATTAGACTTTATTTTTAATTACCTATAAATTAGTAACATCATGTGTCGTAAATATGTCAGGTTGATACTTTAAATTGTTGGAACACAAAATCAATTTAAAAGTATTGATTCATAGTTTACCTTTGATATTATTATTTTAACATACCTTTGTGGCTCAGAGTGATTGAAAGCGATAATTATTAAATAACCACAGATTTAAGGTCAAGATTATAAAATATTCTTAATCTTAACTTCAAAAAAAAAAGGCTAATGAAGCAAATTGCTAAAATAACACATATTCAGTAGGAAATACTAAATCATAAATATTTTATAAATATACCACCTATATCTTTAGCTAAGGACTATTAAATGAGTCGTTTTTGCATTTTGATCTCATTAATAAGAACTTAATAATGGTTGAAGCTCAGTGAATGAAATAAAGCTTCTCTCAGTAGAGATTATCTCTAATTAAATGTCTTTTTCCACTTTACTTCCAGCCTTTACTGATCTCTTCCACCTATATAACTTAACTTCAAATCTTATTAATTTTTATACTTCTATTTGTATGTCATCTGCCTGGTAGTTTAATTTCAGATCATTAAGTAAAAAACAAAGTTCACTTCCCTTTTCATTCTAGATAGTTAAATTGGATCAGAGACTTCTTTATATTTTTTAACTATTTTTGAGAGTTTTTTAAAAATAAAAATTTCTAGGAGCTCTTCAAAATAAAGCCACAGAAAAACAGTACAACCTTGTTTTAGCATCTTAAACCTCCATATTGTATTTTTATGTTTGAATTTATCTTCATCTCTTCCTCCTCCAAAAATGCTTCAGCATTTTTCAAACTTTCTTATGAAATGTAGGTAAGAACGTTTTAGAAATTTTGGAGAAACATTGACAAAATTGTTACCAATTGCAGGTATTATGTGATCAGGTTATTTGTCCCATGAGTTGATGTTCTGGAAGTGATAGAGAAAATTAAGATTTGAGAAGTTAAGCAAAATATAACAAGTATTAAGTTATATAAATTGATCACATATTTTTCCTATAGTTTTGTTATTCTGTGAGTCACCTCAAAATCTACTATTGTTCTTATGATTGATTTTTCAATAAATGTGACATTGACATTTGTTTGGAGGAAAATTAAGACTTGCTTAGCTATATTTGGAGTCCATTTGGGCACTAATGGTACTAATATTCACATATTGCAATCTTTTTTTTTTTTTGCAGTTTTACTAAAGGGAGGAAAAAAAGAGGAAGAAAAGCCATTTAGAGACTGTGCAGATGTATATCAAGCTGGTTTTAATAAAAGTGGAATCTACACTATTTATATTAATAATATGCCAGAACCCAAAAAGGTAAAACCAGAAGTGTTTGTTTATGAGATGTAAAGCAGATCCTAGTTGAATTGCTGAATAATCAGATTGATTTGTGAGCTTGTTAAACTGAAAGTATATGTGCCTGAGCTCTTTTCTCCCAAAGATACTCTGTTTCCCAGGTCCATAAAAGATGAAAACCCTATTGTACTAAAACCTCTTCCAACTCTCACACATCCCATCCCTATTTCACACACAGTTTTCTATTTACTCTGTTCGTTCCTGGGATGTCCCATTGTTCATAAATGCTTATGTTGTACAGATTACATGTTGAAGTCACATATACTTCAAGTACATGGGGATGAGTTAGGAACAGTCTTCCAAAAGTCCCAAGGGCACAGATGGTACACATTATCTTCAGTTTAGATACTGTGGAGAGAGAGCTAGGGACATATTTCTAGAACCACTGCTCCTATTAGGGTAGAGAAACATATTCTATCTTAATTCATAATCTCAAAAGGATTTGCTTTTCATATTCACCTAAAAGAGTGTGTTGGAGGATAGTTTTCATCAGTATATTGAACAGGATCCAAAGTAAACTCTGAAGTAAGAAAACACTATCTTCTTGCTGTCACCTCTCTTCTATGTACTCTTTCTCCCTATTTATTCATTAAATCATCCATCCATTCTTTCATTCAGTACATATAAAGTGTATGTCATTTATTTGTCAGTAAATGACTAGGGACATAATATAAAACAGTTCCCAGTGTAGTGGTGAAGACAGACAGTTACACAGAAATTATAACATACTGTAGAAATGTAGCGATAGAGGCTGTTTGAGGCAGGGTTTATGGAGAGCCTTGAGGAGAGCCCAGTTCTTCAACAAAGTAAAAAGTTTTGGCCAGTTGCTCAAGACCCCAAGAAGACTACCTGCCCTTGTAGTGCTTTATCCTCAAAGGATGGAACAATTTTTCTCCTCTCTTTGCCCCACCTAAATTACCAGTCCTTTGTCCCCATTTCCTCTGGGTACTGTGCAGATGCTCTTGGAAGACTTTCCCTGATTCTGTCAAACAACTTTGCATGACACTCTCACTACCAGAATTCTATGGGGCAAGGATTTTAATTTTATCTTTGATTTCCCAGGACCCAGAATAGTTTCTGGCACATAGTAGGTCCTCAGTAAGTATGTGCTGAAATGAATGAATAAATAAATGACCTGCTGATGATAATATCAACACTTTTGTGTATTATATAGTAAGTAAGCCTAACTTACTTAGTCATTTTGGTTGTTAGTTTCCTTTGATGGGTGAGGGAAATGGATCATGGAGACCAGTTTGCCAGATGTCACACAATTTCCAAGAGGGAGAGTCTGAACTCTACTAATGTCCTCTCTGCTGATTTCAGTGAGGATTGGTGGTTTAAGTTAGTTCAGTGTTTTTTCTCTTTGCCAGGACAAAATTTTCTTCTGAAAAGAGGTCTTCCATACTGTCCTATAACAAGGGGGAGAGAGAGAGAGAAAGTATAGGAGGTAAAAGAGGTGGCACACAGTTATGTACATTGCTACCTGGGTCACCTACCAGAGAAGTTTGGTTTCACTGTATTTCATTTTTGGCTGCTGTGCACAATTTCACTGAATCAGGTGTTCCATGTCTTAAAAACAAAAACAAACAAAAACCTGTGAAGGTACAATAGTAAGTTTAGGAGTAAAGAAGAGAGGGTAATTTATTGTGAAAAGGAGCCTTTTGAATCCTTTGGGTCATATGACACGAAGCCTTCCTACTCTGCTCGTTGATATCTTAAAATCATACTAAAGTTTAAATTCAGTTCATACATGTGCACAGGCATATATGCACGCCCACACACTGACACACCCTACAGATAGCACATAAAATGTGTCAGAAACTGTCCTAGGGGAGAGGAGTAGAGCTTAATGTAAATAGTTTCTGCAGTTTACCTATAGTGCTGCCCAAGACGTGAAAGAAACCCTAAATGAATGTCATTTCCCCTTTAACATAATGACTATAAAAAAGTTAACTAAAAATATTGTGACCCTCCTTTTAGACTGTTAATAATTCTATATGTATGAATATAAAATAAAATAATTTTTAAAGTTTTTAGATTAACTTTTACACGTTTAGAATCGTTTTCAGTCCATCACCAATACTACCACTGGCCCTTAGTGAGGGCATTGCAAGTAAAGTTTGATCATTCCATTAAATTTAAGTCATGTTAATTCATAACTATTCTAGTTCAAAATGTTTTGAGATGCAAATAATGCACAGGCAATTTGCAGAACCACTGCTTCTGTTAGGGTGGAAGAAAAGTGTCCTAACATATTTTGAATAACTTACAAACTTGAATAATAACTCATAAATTTGAACAATAACTTATACACAAATAAATTTGCTTTTTAAAAAGACTTACATAAAAGAATGGGTTAGAGGATCCAGTTCACTAGTTCAGTGGCTGACTTCTATGTTGGTTTCACAAGGATAACATGATTTAAATTTACACCTCTGCAAAATGATGAATTTTGCATATTATAGGGCTTCAGTGTTGTTCTTTAAAAAAAATCTAAAATGTCAAATCCACAAATGCTAAATATTTGCTAGATTAAATTTATTAGATTTAGCACTAGGGAAAAATAGTACCCTGAACAGATTAGCAATAATATCAATACAGGCCCATAAAAGGCAGATTTTATCACTATAGAAACAGCTCCATGGCCCTTCAGAGGGAAGAAGGAGAAATTCACATGTCATTTGGACTGTCATTAGATTTAGTTTGATTGGAAATAGTAGCAGAGCATGGTGAGAGGGGGAGATAACTGGTCATAAGGAAGAAAGACTTTGGTCTTCTTCCCGACTTAAGGGTTCATTCGCTTGTTTTACTCTTTCTGCTTTATGATCACGATCCTCTCGCAAGTAGTAATATTGTTCTGTTGTGGAAATGGCTTCTTTAAGCTGATACACCTACACTTTCTTGTAGGTAGCAGATTTTGTTTTAAATCCCTTCTTATATTCACATAGCTTAGCATTAGTAAGAACAAATATTGTGTGAACTTCCACAATGTAATTTAGAAACTGATTAATATAATAGTTCAAAAGTACTGTGCATTTACAGTTTGCTAGGTTCTATTCTAAGCGCTTTAGATATATATACTCACTTGTTTACTCCTTTCAATAACTCTGTGACATAGGTGCTCCCTTTATCCCTATTTTAGAAAAATAACTTGCCCAAATCATAAAGTAAATATTGAACACAGGCTTTGTAACAAAGGAGTTAACTCTAGACTGTACCATCTTAAGAGGGACCTAAGTAGGATAATTACTTATATAATGTAAGTAATATATTATAAGTATATAAGTGTATAACATAAAAGCGATATAAGTAGTAATATATTGTAAGTATTATAAGTACGTAAGTTGGCTGAAGCTGTTTTTTATAGGAACCCAAGTGAGCGACACGGGTAAGAGTTTACTGTCTGAAAATTATGTTTTGATTGTAAGCCACCCCACTTGCTCCTACCCTGTAATCTCATTTTCTTCTCTTATTTCCTCTCATTGGAAAATGCATCTTTTAGAACCTTCACCCTTCCGTGTAGATTGTACTTTGTAGCTATAAAGCTTGGTGCTAATTGTGAATATGCTTAGCAAAAAATTTGCTCATTTTAATGCTTGCAGAAGTTCTAGCAAGGGTAAGAAACTCAAGGCAAGCCTATACAAAAACAAACCAAAAGAAAACAAAGAGTTCAACTGTGTATGATATAAGATATGGATCAATCAAGTTGGCGTATTTAAGCAATTAACAAAAGCTATTGATATTAATAGGAACTATTAATTTTAGGCAGAGTGAGAGTTGCAAGTATACACAATTGTTATACAGTTGTTTTGACGGACATCATTCCCTGCCAAGAAAGAATGTCTGCAAAAGTTAGAAAAGTATTATCTTTTCAAATGTGACGTGAAAGCCAAAGGCAGTTTTCTAGGACTATTAAAATCTTCAAGCAGATAGAAAATGAGAATTCAATCATTTATATATATATATATATATATATATATTTTTTTTTTTTTTTTTTTTTTTTACTTTTTTTTTTCCATTATTGAATGGCTTGTGGTTATTTTCCTCTCTGAATTCCCTTCAATGCATGGTAAGGGAATAGGATTTTTCCTTTTATTTCATAAGTTTCTAAAACCAAATGCACTATAACCAGCTTAGGTTCATTCAGTAAAACAAACCATTAAATCATAACTCTGATTATTGTAAAATATTTAAAATTTTATTTCTGAAATTATAATTTCCCTAATTCTTGGGAAAGTACTGTAACAAATGTGTTGAGCCTTTTTTATTTAAGGTTATGGAAAAATAATTAACACTCACAAGGTTAATCATTCCAACTTGTATGCAGCATAAAAGTGTAAGAACTATGTGAATCAAATTTCCCCTTTTTGTTTGGGTTTAAATCGTTATATTATGTTAAAAGATATTTAATGCTTGAAAGCTTTGACCTTGCCTGGGATAGAAGCCAGTTCAATCTTTTCTTGGATAGAGTTAAGCCCAAGTCTTATAATCAATAAATGCAACAGGCATAGTAAGTGTAGTGGGGCCTGTGTCTACAGGAAGGACACCGCCAGATAGCACAGACCACACCATATTGGCGAAGGAACTTTTCAAGTCCTTTCATGTCTCAAATCTTTTGAAACCAACCACCTATTTTTTTGAACTTCCTTCATCTGTTAAGCATAGGCTTTTTATTTTTCTTCTGACTAGAAATAATGTGGTCTTTTGTGTGTGTGTGTGCTAGCATGAATCCAACTTCATATATATATGTACATATACACATACAATAAAAAGCTTGTTCAAAGATTGATGATGCCAATATTATTAACAAGAAGCTGGTAATTGTAATCATAAGGACAGTTTATTGAACTTCTATATATTTTGGCTTTATATAAAGCATATGCTCCATTTATTCATAATAAATTATAAATAATAAATTATATGAAATATTTATAATAGTAAGCTGTTATATGAGATATTATCTACATAGAGTATATATGCACAATATAAATACATATTATCTCTTGTAAAATACATCTAAGAGACAAAGTTTATTATGTGCCAAACACTGTTCTAAAAACTCTATATGCACTTACTCATTTAATCCTTGCAAGACATCCACGACATAATGAGAGCAGAGGTGGGACTTGAACACAGGTAATGTAGCACCCAAGTCCATGGCCCTAACCAATGTGTCATTCAGTTCTGTTGTGGCCACATTCCACAGATGGCAGCTGTTATCCTTGCTGGTATTATGAAGTCCTAATAAGAATCATGGAGCATAAGTCTAACCTCTTAACTTCTCTGCAGTTTGGCTTCCAAGGCAGTAATCTGCCTGGGTAACCTCTCTCTCCTCTGGTTAACTTTCTCTGAGTCTACTTAGGAAGTGCTGCCAGCACATCTTGACATTTTCAAATCACTGGATACCTTTGTTTAAAAGGAAAGTTGTCTTTTTCTGTAATTAGTGATTTTAAAACTTTTTAAGTGCATAGAATTTTTATAACATAGATAATAGTAATAAAAAACTATAAAAAATACTTTACACACTCTATATTTGTAGATGTAGCTATTCATTTCCCTGAGTGTGTAAGTGGACTTTATAGGTTTGCAAACACAGTTTGGCAAACTTTCAGGCAATCAATGTCCATTAGGATATCAAAATCTGGAAAAAAAAATTCTAGATTAACCAGTCAAGGCAGGGTAAAATTTAATTACAAAACAAGTGACATTAGTTTCCTCTAACAAAATGCTTCCTTGACATTTTCACTTACTCTTATCTGTTTTACCAGTAAAGTTCCACTCTGGCCACTTGTGTTGAATCACCACTATGCCCTCTGTAAACTGTGCCATCTGGATTTTATTCTTACAGAAATCCTGCATTCTCTCTCTTCAAGGTCACTAATGGCTCCTTCATTTTAAGTGTGTATTTTCTTAATCTTTATTTACCTTGACTTCTCTGGAATATTTGATTAAGTAGATAACTCTCCAAACTCAAAATCCATCCACAGCTTTCACTGCATCCCATTAATCAACTTTTCCTATTTTATCTTTTCTTATTGCATCTCTAGTTATTCAACAAATACTCACTTAGTACCTGCTATAGGTTAGGCACTGCTCTAGGCACTGGCGATAGTAGCAAATAAATTGAAGTTCCTGCCCACCTAAAGGTTATTGCTGTCTTTTATCTCCACCTGTTGTTCACCAAAGCCCGTTCTTGGACCCTCCCCACCCCCCACATCTGTTTCCCCCCCTTTTTTTTTTGCTTCTTTAAAATTCCATCTTTATGCTATCAACCACTGCTTTCAAGAAGATTACCCCCAATGTAATTTTGAATTAGGTAAACAGGGGGTTCAGATCCTAGATCCAGTACTTGTTATATTAATAATAACCATTGGTAAGTTGCTGAAATACTTGAAGCCTTAGGTTTTTCATCTGCAAAATGGAGATAATAATCATACCTACATCATAGGGTTGTTGTGAGATAAATTAGAAAATGCACATAAAGTGTTTAAATTATCTAGCACTTAAAAAGCGTACTATCGTTATGACTATTCCTTTCTTAGTCCCTCATGCTCTTATCCTTATTCTTACCCTTGGTCTCCCTACAGTTAGATCATCTCTAACTGATCAGTAACTTCCTGCTTTTGGATGACTATGCTATCCAAAACTCTAGGTTTCCAAAACCATGATCATTTTCTTTTCTCACATGTTAGCTCTCTTCCTTAAATTTCTCATTCAGATTGCTGACTCTATTATCCAGGGCACTAGAGTTGAAAATTGTGGATTCCTACATCTTCTTAATTCTACAGGAGCACTCATTATTTAAACTTTTAGGTGTTTTGAGGACATGATCCATATTTTGTTGATTATAACATTGCCAGTTGTAACACAGAGTCAAAGCCCGAAAAAATGCTTGTTGGGTGAGAAAAAATTGAATTAGAATTAAGGAAGACAAAAGACTAGATAGAGATTATGTAGAGGACAAAGAGCCGATGTCTAGAGGTTAAGGGATAAGTAGAGGGAGAACTTTAGGACAGGGACGGGAATTTCAACTTTGTGATCTTGGAGGTGAGTGATTTTCTAGTGATGAAGAGTACTTACTGATGGGTGGCTGTTGTCAAATTAGAAGAAGAGCCCTCAGGAGAGCATTTTGTGTATTTTTATAGGCTCACAGTTAAGTATGTAGCTCATAGTCCCTTTTACTCCGAAGAAGTACATGGATAATTTGTCCTTTGAATGGCAGTTCTTGCCGTTGTTTTCATACCCTTTAGCCATTTGTGCTCCATATTTAATGCCTCAGGGAAAACACTTGAGGTTTTTCCTTTAATCAGGCTCTATGCCCATATAGCCTGCCTGCTGCTGTTGCTTCATATCTGCACCTTTAGTCAGCATTCAGATTGCTTTAGTAGTCAGTTGCTGGGGGAATGATGTTCCCCATAGCTGAGCCCTTGAATAATCAAGCTGCCACATTCATGCTACATCAATTACAATGATTACTCTCCAAAGATAATCCCATTACAGATATGTTTCTCTCCTTCTGCAGACTCTGGGGAAAATGAATCAATTTCTAAATAAATACTATTGTATTTAGAATAATTGAAATAAGCATAAGTCTTTGAAAGATTTGGATAACTTTTCCACATGGGAAAGAAATGCCTCTCACAGTCAGAAGAAATACAGTATGTCATGTTCTCTTCTTATTGTTCATGATGAAAATTGAAGCAAATAATGTGTTCTCCATATGCTGGGGACCAAATTTTGCCCCTAATGTAATACTGAACCATCAAGACTAATTATTGTAGTGTATGAGTATATAGGAGTTAATATACAATGAAACATATAATAGCTAAATATATATGATTTTTTAATTATTTTTCCAAAACCTTTGTTAGTAGTATATTGTGATTTAATAAATTATAGATAAAAAATTCCAAATCTTATGTTTAAGCAATAAAATGGTCTGTAATTTTGGAAACTTTAGTAGTGTTTTAAAAATTGAATATACACAGTGCCTATTACCATTTAAGAGAAATTTTTTTAAAATAATTTTTATATTCTGTGACTGAGATAATTTTCAGCTGACTGATTTAAACCTTTACAAGTAATTTATGCACATTTGATGGGATTTAATCAGAAACAACTCGAATATAGGAAGAAATAACTAATAAAATGTCTAAATTAATGTTTTCAACATGGCAATTTTTATTATTTTTGTGTATAGGCCTATCCATCCTATTTCTGTCTTGATACATATCTCATACCTGTTTCTTTAAAATAAACATAATTTTCACTTGACTTTATTTTCCCTTTGTCAGGTGTTTTGCAATATGGATCTCAGTGGGGGAGGTTGGACTGTAATACAACATCGTGAAGATGGAAGTCTAGATTTCCAAAGAGGTTGGAAAGAATATAAAATGGTAAGATGGAAGAATTTACATCGTTTTTGATGTTTTATGATGAGATTTTCTTCACTATACTTTGTGATAAACCCTTGTATTTTTAGATGTCTTTCAGTTATTTTAAAAATAAAATGATACATTATTCTCATAAAACACAAAACACTCATAAATCTTTTTCAGTAAATGATTTCCATGTGTGCATCAGAAAGAAAAATATATTACTGAAATTATTTAGTGAACTCTTATGTATTGTCTGAATTTGTACCTCGTTGAATGAGGTTGGAGGAAGCTAGAATTTAGACCCAGACTGCGTACATGAACCAGGACAAGAGGACTGTGCAGGGCTGTGGGCAGGGCCGGTAGGTACTACCAATGGCTTCACTCACGTGGCTGGCAAGTTGTTGTTGGCTATGGACTGAGAACTCCTCCATGTGGCTAAGTTGGGCTTCTCTGAGTACAGTGATCCAGGGTCATCAGACATATTATGTTGCAGTTGATATCCCTCAAGCGCAAAAATAGAAGCTTCCACGCCTTCTTAAGATTTATTAGACCCAGAAATGGCATGCTGTCACTTCCACTGCATTCTTTCAGTTAAAGTTGGTGACAGGGCCAGCCCAGATTCAGAGTGAGACAAGTACACAAAGGTGTGAACTGTGAGGCATGATTCACTGAGGTCTCCAAAATAACAGCAGACATCGTCATCACCATCATCACCATCACCATCATCATAGCTAACCCTTGCAATGTTTAATACGTATAAGCCTCATAAATTTTTATCTAATTTTTATATCAAAACTGTTAGCTAATACTCCATTTTAAGAGGAAACTAAGTAAGTTGGGAGATCAGTTTTTCCAAAATAATACAGTGATGATTGAAATAATCCATAATCCAATAATCACATAATGCCTACAATATTAACTGTTAAAATCTGCTGACAAAATATCAAGGCACAGTAACGGAAGAGGATTTCCATTTGTGGACTAACTCTCATCTTTTACATTTAAATCTTCCAGATAATTCTTTTTTTATATATATAAATTTATTTATTTATTTATTTATTTATTTATTGGCTGTGTTGGGTCTTTTGCAACACACGGGCTTTCTCTAGCTACTGCGAGTGGGGGCTACTCTTCATTGCGGTGCATGGGCTCCTCGTTGCGGTGGCTTCCCTTGTAGCAGAACACAGGCTCTAGGTGCGTGGGCTTCAAAAATTGCGGCACACAGGCTCAATAGTTGTAGCTCACGGGCTTTAGAGCACAGGCTTAATAGTTGTGGCGCACGGGCTTATTTGCTCCACGACATGTGCGATCTTCCTGCCCCAGGGCTCGAACCCGTGTGCCCTGCATTGGCAGGTGGATTTTTAAACAGTGCACCACCTAGGAAGTCTCTGGATAATTCTTGTCTTGACAAATTTTTGACAAATTCTCCCCTCAGAAGGTAAAGCAAAAGATAAGGAGAAATGTTGTACTAGCCTAAGTTCTGCTTTGATATTCTTGTTGAAAATGTGTAAAAACTGTGGTTTGTTGGTCAACATCACAGTTTACCCATTAGTAGGTTAGTAGTTGACCAAACATAGGTAAATAAAGGGTTTTAATAAATGAAGGAAGGTCTTCAGTGGTGTCTCTGTGTCTACAATATTTTTATCAGATACATAGTTTAAGTTTGGAGTTACACAAGCTTGGAAACTTGATGGCGTCAATAAACCATAAACTCAAGATAGAAAGGTAGGCTAAAGCCAACAAGGTAGAATTTTACAGAGATAAATGTAAAATCTTTCACTTAAACCAAAAATATGCAAAATTACCTGTGAGAACATAGGATAAAGGTGATGTTACTGAGCAAGGGCTTGTCACCTAATGTGTGTAGAAGTCATTACCATGGCGCAGGCTTTTGGGAAAAGAAAGAACTTATATTTTGAGGTCAACCAGCAAGGAGAAAGGACACAAGGCTCTCAAATCTGTCTCCACATTTTCAGGGATCAGGGTGAAATTTAAAGGATCAGGAGAATTTCACACTTAGAAACTGACTAGCTAGTCTTGAATCAGTCCATACAAGCTGCTGGAACCCAGCTTTTCCTTATGAAAAGATTTCTTGCCTTGTAAAGAGCTCCAAGGGCAACATTTCTGTTCTTTGGATTCTGTAGACTGAAAATGCTTGGTTCTGGGGTCCCCTGGAGATATGGCTTCCTGTCTTGCACATGCACAGTTCTAGTCTTCACTTTACCACTTACAAATGGAGTGATTTTTGGCAAATCATGTAACCCATACTTTAACTTTCTCACTTGTTAAAAGGGGACATTAATAATAGTACTTCACCTGCCTTGCAGGGATACTGTGAAGATTAGCTATAAGTAAAGCACTTGGCACATTGAAATGTCAGTAAACAGTAGGTATTATTATTATCCAAGATTAAAACATCAAAGACTGCAATTTTTTTTCCTTAACTCTGGCAAAAGGTATTATTTTGCATATCAACTTAAATCGTGATTATTTTCACTACTAAAATGAGATGTGAAGAAGTTATCTGATAATTAGACTTTAGATATAGATTCTGGCAAGTCTGAAATACATTTTATTAATACTAATGATAAGAGAAAATTTAATATAAAGTTGTCATCACAGTGACTTTCCAAAATGGTGACTTACTAGCTGTAAGCATCTGCTGCCTTGGCAAGCTAGGCGCATTAAGTAAGAGAGGCTAGCGTATGAAGGATGGCATTGATTCATGTCTGATAAGCATCTACCAAATGTATATATCTTAAGCAATTTTTTTCATTTTTAGAATGGGACTGAGTTATTCTTTAATCATGGCTTTGTGAATTTTACTCCTCTCCTTTTTTTAAAGTAGAAAGACTATCATTTTTATGCAAACTAGAACAATTTATGAGCTGAGTGTCAATTCTACACAGTCAGAAACGAGATAAATGCCAAAATTCTGAAACATTTTGACAAACATGAGTCTGATGATGTTTCTTGTTTTAATGAAAAGAATTTATCATATGTTGTAACTTGGTTAATTTTCAGCAAAATGCATGGTGTAAAGTGTTTCAGTTGTTTCCTCCAGAGCTTTTCTTTCACCTAAAGACAAAATAACATGACTCCGCAAAGAATGGATATAGACTCCTTATGCTGACTCTTATCAGTCACACCCAATCTGCCCCCTGAGTCAGAACTTGCTGCTAGGGTGTGCATCCTTTGGGAAAAAGAACTTCTTGACGTGTACCACTTCCTCCTCAGTCTTCACTGATCTCCTGTTATATACAGTAAGACGCTTCACTTCTTTCTCAAGCACTGAGTGTAGAAATAAAGTTTCATTCCTCCTTCCTTTCTGCCTTTCCTCTCTCCTTCCCATCATACTGGTTGATATCTATGGGCTGCCCCTTGCTTCAGAAGGTCTCCAGAACAATGTGTTAAAATTGCCAACCCATGAAATTACAAATACTGCATATAATTATTATTTTTAAACCTCTCTCAACATGGAAGATGTGCAAATTCTTTGATTCTTAACATTGGCTTTAACCCTGCAAAATCTTTTACCTAAGCTTTGTTTTCACTTAAACTTCCTTATGAGGAGATTCAGCAAAATCTGGTTTATGGATTTGTAAAGATGTTTGCCGAGAGGGAAGTCTGGAGAGGGGTTTTTTAATGAGGCACTTAGGGAACTATATTAACTCCTTCAAGCCATGAGGATACCATTTAGTGACCTGCAGCAATAACACTTATCAGCAGTACTTTTGCATATAAAGCCCAATCAAGCTAGGAGTTCCAGACAGTACCCAAGTGGCCTAACTTTATAGAAGGTAGTGACTAATGCCCTGGAGACAACCTGTCTTTGTATTGAAAACAATTACCCCCATAAACAGAGCTTCTTATTGACACAGATATTTCAGTCTGAGCACCGTACCTTCTGGGAGTTCTTTGTTTCTAGAAAGAAATTAAGAGCACGTTTTCAACTGCATTTTAACACCTTCACATTAAAAGGAGAAAAATATGAAAGAAATTTTAAATGCTGAAATAAAATCATCTTTTGATCTTTTTTGGGCTGTCTCAGCAGTTAGAGGAGATACACAATTGAATTATATATGAAGCACCTTTGGAAAGCCACAGCTCAGCAACCCTGACTTCTTAACCTGTTTTCTTTAATCATTTTGTGAAAAGAGATGAAACCCATAAGATACATGGACTGTGCCTGGTTTCAATCGTGTTTCAGCTATAAAAAGTCAATACTTCCTGTGAGCATTATTATTACTCAGATGAAACAATGTGTCAGAGACAATTATTTTATTAACTTGGAAAAATACAAACCAAAACTGAACGTATCTGAAGATTTTGGCAAAAACTAATGAATATTGGTCTTTTCTCTGTGTGGTTTTTTTTTTTTAAGCAAAAATGTGGTTTTTAAGGCCAATTTTAAGTCAGCATTAGTTTCAGCTAAATTCCAGGGTCTTTTGCCTGGAATTTAGCTGAAAAGGTAAAGGAGAAATAAAATTGATTAACAATATATTTGAATTATGATATCAAAATCTTTCATATGATTATGATTTAGTAGTTTCATAAAAGCTACTAAACAGTAGTTTTCATGAAAGGATATGACATGACATCCTTGGATTTTATTTATAAAAATGAAGAAATTCTATTTTTATTACTATTGTTTGTGCATTCCATAAGGACTTGCTGCTTTTTTAGTGTCAGCACTGAATTTTGTACAAGATTTTACTTTTCTTCTCCTGAATGTTGCAAGCTATTTGGAGTAAAATATAAACCTGTGGTAAGCTGTTATGCATACAATAATGTGTAAACCTTTTCTTGCTTGCTTGTGCATTGGCCATCTCTGTATTTCAGGCATAAATATAATTTTTTCAAGGACAATTCCATAATACATAATCAACACTTAACTCCTAATATCTTCAATGTGAAGGTGAACTTTTATGCCTGTCTCTTCCCTGTGTACCACTGAGATAATTTGATCTTGTTAATTTATTTTTTCCCATTTGCACTCGGAATAGCTATTCTACATCATAATTGTTCTCCACCTTTAGTACACAGCACACTCACCTGAGGAACCTTTTAAATGTACAGATCTCTAAGACCACCCCAGACGTACTGAGTGAGAACCTCCATACAGGAATCTGTATTTTGAAAAAGTCAATCTATATTTTGAAAAAGCTCCACAGCTGTTTCTGATATGCCCTGCCAGTTGAAAGCAAATGTCAGAAGTATCAATTTATTAGCATGGGTTTAAGATCTCAAAAATCACCTCTTTTGTAGATCCTACAACTTAGGAGATGTAGTGAGAAAGGGAATAAAAAAAACAGGACCAAGTTAGAGTTGAAGAAGACAGCTTCTCTTTAGCATTAGGAAAGCAGAAACAAGAGTAAGAAGATAATCTATAGACACAAACTGGTTTATATCATAGTTTAGCCCCAGTTGCAACCAGTTGGTTTAAATTTGTTATTTAATGATTAACTTCTTGGATTAAAATGACAGTACTCATTTGTATAAGCCAACATTCAACTTGTCATAAGAATACATTAGTTCCTAGAATCTGAAAGCCATTTAAAGAATTGATTCCGTATCCCCTTATTAATTTTTAGGCTGAGGCAAGACCCTGGATTATTTTTGTTCCCTTTCTCATGCAGAGTAGAAAAGAACCTGCTCAACCTCACATAGCTTATAGTCTCTTCTTGGGAGAGAGGCCAGTAAGCAGAAAAAAACTATACATTGTGATATACCCTCTAATTATAATAAAAACAACTAGGTTTTTGTTAAGTGCTTCTCATGTATCAGCACTAAGATAAATGCTTTAGATATATTATCTCACTTCTTTCTCATAACACTGTATATGGAAATGACATTTTAAATCCTTGTTTTGCGTATAAGCAAACTGAGGCTCAGAAGTAACAGCATATATGTGGCAGAGCAAGGCTTCAAATTGGAGCAGAGATAGGGAGTAGAAGTTGTTTAATCAAAGCCAAATCTTTGTTCCTAGGCATCAGATTTGTGGTCTGCCTGATAAACTATCCAGTAGACAGTTTACTAATGTAGAAACCCGTTTCCTCCTTCTTTCTTGAATTTTTCATCTTTATGATGAAATGGTTGTTTCTGCATCACTGCACTTAGCTGTTAGAAGGTTTCCTCCCTACACTGTCTCTAACAGTAGTGTTGATTCCTTGTAGCCAATAGAGCATATTTAGAAAGTTTTTCAGGAAGATGCATGAAATAAAATTTTGGTTTGTCAAGGCAAATTTTGTTGCTTACTTTTCAGTTGCTTCTTCCTCTGTTTTCAGTCAGAAAAAGCAAACTGTTTAGGAAGGGTTATTAATCTCCACTTAGAGAGGGGTGCAAGCCTGCATGCCAAGATGGGAATGGAGGCTCCTGGAGGAATAACACAAATGCTCCTCCTTTTCTGAGGCTCACTGAAGATCACTGTATGAGAAGCTGCAGAGCTTTTATCCTTGCAGCACTTTCAACAGCATGGAAATATTTGACCTAAAACTTAACACTTCATCATTCCCACCTTCCTTATTCACATTTAGTATAATTACTGAATCTCTTCTAACTGACTGCACAAAAGAGGGAATCTTCAAGTGGCTATAGAGAGAGTTTTGACATGTCTGAGTTGAGAAGAAATGCAAGGAGAATCCCAGTGGTCTTTTTCTTCCCAGTGGCTGCTGCAACTGAGAATGTGATAGTTCTTTGACCTTCAGTCCTCTGTAACTTTCTGCTTTGCTTATTCATTGGAGAAGGTAAGCTTCACTCTTTTCCCTGGTATGTAGCACTGGTGCCTGAAGAATGTGTAAAATTCTTAGCACATCTTAAATTGCTCCAAGATTTTTTGCCACTGTGGAACCCTTGCAAAGTATGACTTGAGCATCTTAGGAACAGAGAAGAAAGGAGACACTGGAGTATGGACTTCAGTAAATCCTATATCTGTACTCTGAGCTACAGGTAGATGATCTTTAGGGATGACTATACGCACTGCACTTTGGACAAAGAGTGTTCAGTTAATCAAAAACTAAGTTAAATTGGGAAATAACCTTAAAAGTGTACATATATGTGTATGTTGATACATTTCATCGAATATAAAAAATATACATTCATTTACCAATAGTTTTCAAATGTACGCTCAAAGCTTGGAATTCTGAGTCAGTGGTTCTTTCATAAAACTTTCCCATAATCAAAGGCATCAAATTTCTAGCTTCTGTTTTTTTTTAAACTAGAGCAAGTAAGGCATATACAAAGCAGTGTACATTAAGAATCCTCTAAAGTTTTATTATTTTCCTTAGTCTTTTAGAGTTATTGCAACAGCATATAGTTCAAAAGCATTTTTTAGTGATTTGCTTTCATAGAGCAAGTCTAAATATTTAAATTTGTTTTTATAAAAATCAAAACAAAACAAAAACTCCTCTTTCCCCACTAACATTCAACATAACATTATGTCTTATCATTACTGTAACATTAGTGGCATAAGTGAGTTTGAGACCAAACACAATTGGTCTTTGGTTACTTAAGTAACTCAGTTGGCAGACAGTAGTGCACAAATGTATTTAATACTTTTAGTGTACTCTGGGCATTAATATATTTTAAAGAAGGAGTGGAGAATACTGATTCATGTGTTAAGCTGGTTAAAGGAGAAATCAGTTAAGAACGCTTCTACTATAGTTGTAATTCTGTAAAGTTTATATATGCTAAATTTGAAAAGAAACAAATATTTTCCAAATTCTGTCTTCTGTGTTGAGAAAATAAGGATTGAAGTGATTATTTTAGTACTTTCCTCATACTTCTTCTTAATACAGATAAAATAAAACTTTTATTAATGAATACCTCAGTGAACCAGAATGTTTCTTGTTTGCAACATTAAAGTATATTTGTGATTACTGGACACTTCCAAGTCTTCCAAGCATGAATGTGTGCAAGATAAGTGGGGAGTTTGTTCAGATTCAGAGTTATGGACTGGCAGTCAGATGGTTTGATTCATATTGGAGCCAGGAATATTTTTTCTTCAACTTGTTCTCCCGTGATTATGATTCAGTTGGGCACTTTAGGAAACACCTCTGAGACTCAACAAAATTACTTACAGCAAGAATTATGTTTTAAAGTTTCTTCTCTGAATGCAATTGCAAAGTGCTAGTCTTTCATTTTCTTCCTTCTCTCTTTCTCCCATTTTCTTTGAACTTCAATAAAACACATGGAGTGCCCAGTGTATGCCAGCTTTCTGCTAGTCTTTGAGGATTCACAAATAGAACACAGCTTCTGTCCTCAAGGAGTGCATAGTCTGGTCAGTGTTCTTGATATACAGACATGTATTACACTACAAGAATTACACTGAACTTCAAGTTTTACCAAGGAACACTTTCTGAGGGAATTATGAATACCTAAAATCTAGAATGCCAGTAGTTTCCTAGGGTTTTTAATTTTCCTGTCACTAACATAGCCAACATTAAAAGTTAGCTTTCTTTTGTGTACTGCTTTTTTTACCCCACAAACTATTTTGAACATAGTTACAGTGACTGGAATTGCCCTAAAGAGAACAATGGAACCATACTGAGATTCAGGGGCAGAGCAGCCAGCTAGGTTCACTCACTAGCTCTTAAGTGTCAGCCTTCTGCCTCAAAATCCTAATCTATGGAGGTGAAGTATTTAAATGATTAAAGACGTGGATTTACAGGATTGCTTATTATTACTTAAAAATGAAAATGTTAAAGCTAGAGAAGTTAAGGGTCTAGTAATCTTTTATTATCTAAGCATAATTTGACTTGTGAATAATAACAAAAAAACAATAATAATATTGTTAAATAACTTGTCTGATACTATGCTGATGATATTCATTTAAAAATGTTTAAACTATGTTGAAAATGTTCTGTTAACATTTTAGAAACATTAGTTAGTATTTTAGAAACATTTTCTAAAGCAGGCTGTGATTGAGAAGCATTCACTAGTTAAACCTATTAACCAGATTCATTTAATTCAAAAACATCTCATCTGCACCAGGGATCCCCTAACCCCCGGGTTAGGAACCAGGCCACAAAGCAGGAGGTGAGCAGCGGGCAAGTGAGTGAAGCTTTGTCTGTATTTACAGCCACTCCCCATCGCTTCCATTACCACCTGAGCTCTGCCTCCTGTCAGGTCAGTGGCAGCATTAGATTCTCATAGGGGTGTGACCCCTACAGTGAACTGCGCATGCGAGGGATCTAGGTTTTTTTGCTCTTTATGAGACTCTAATGCCTGATGATCTGAGGTGGAGGTGAGGCAGTGATGCTAGCGCTAGGGAGTGGCTGCAAATACAAGATTATCATCCGCAGAGAGGGTTGACTGCACAGAGACCATAATAAATCAGTTGCTTGCAGACTGATATCAAAACCCTATTAGTGAGTGGCAAGTGACAATGAAGCTGCATCTGGTGGCAGGCTTTATAGTGACGAGTGAGTTGATCTACTTCAATTGTACAACTGCATCTGGTGGCAGGCTTTAAGTCAGAATCCGACATTTAGTCTGTCGGTGGCCCACCCATTATTTTATTTACCACTTCTGACCGTACCTCTTTCCTGCACTGTGCGCTTGTCTCAGTCACAGTTTTGGTAAGTCTACGAGGTAACCCTAGCCAAAATGAGTAAAAAACAAATGTCACTGGAGAGCTTCTTTGAAAAGGGGGTAAGACCCAATGATGAGACAGCAGAAGACTCTAAGACTGCCAACAAAGAGGAAGCTGCATTTAAAAGAAAATACCAAGAGTCCTACTTAAATTACGGGTTCATTGCAACAGGTGATTCACGTTCTCCCAGCCCACTTTGTATCATATGTGGCGACCGGCTATCCAACAAAGGCATGAAACCTTCAAAACTGTTTCGCCACATGGAGACCAAGCACCCTGCATTAAAAGACAAGTCTTTGGAGTTTTTCAAAAGAAAAAAACGTAAACATGAAGAACAGAAGCAATTATTGAAGGCCACCACTTCATCAGATGTGCACTGAGAGCATTCTTCATGGCTAACTGCATTGCTAAAGCTGAGAAGCCCTTTGCTTTTGGTGAAGAGTTGATCCTACCTGCTGCTAAGGACATTTGTCATGAACTGTTAAGAGAAGCTGCAGTTCAAAAGGTGGCATGTGCTCCCCTTTCAGTTAGCACCATGGCTAGACAAATTGATGTAATAGCAGAGGATATTGAGGCACAATTGTTAGAGAGGATTAATGAGTCACCATGGTACGCAATCCAGGTTCACAAGTCTGCCGATGTTGACAACAAGGCAACAATGCTTGTTTTTGTGCGATATAGTTTTCAGGAGGATGTGCATGAGGATATGTTATGTGCACTTTTGTTGCCAACCAACACCACAGCTGCAGAACTATTCAAGTCTTTGAATGATTACATATCAGGAAAACTGAACTGGTCATTTTTTGTCAACATATGCATGGACAGAGCAGCTGCCATGACCGGATGGCTTTCTGGTTTCACTACTCGGGTCAAAGAGGTCGCTTCTGAATGTGAGTCTACACACTGTGTCATCCGTAGAGAAATTCTGGCTAGCTGAAAAATGCCCCTGAACTTAATGTTTTGCAGGATGCAGTTAAAATTATCAACCACGTTAAAGCACATACCCTTAACTCAGGTCTGTTCACACAGCTCCGTGAGAAGATGGATGCGGAGCACACACGTCTTCTCTTATACAGAGAAGTGAGGTGGCTTTCTAAAGGTAGTTTTTGAGTTATGAGAGCCGCTCCAAAGATTTCTTTAAAAAAAAAAGAGTTACCTCTGGCAGCACATTTCAGTGACACAGAACGGGTCGCAAAACTTGCTAACTTGTATGACATTCAACCTGCTCAACAAACTCAATCTGTCACTTCAGGGGAGAATGGCAGCTGTGTTCAAGTCAGCAGGTAAAATGCCTGCATTGAAAGCCAAACTGGAATTATGGGGGCGACAAGTGAACATTGGGATTTTTGACATGTTTCAAACGTTAGCAGAGATTTTGAAAGAGACTGAGTCAGGCCCTTCTTTCTCCCAGCGGGTGCATGATCTCAGCTTTCAAAAGAATTCGAGCGTTACTTCCCAACCACAAAAGACCCCCGAACTTGGAAGAAATGGATCTGCGACCCATTTGTGAATAAGCCAGGTGAATCGACTTTGTCCATGCTAGAAGAGGATCAACTGTTTGAGATCTCAAATTAAGGTGACCTTAAAAGTATGTTTGAGACATCTTCAAATCTCCATACGTTCTGGATTAAAATCAAGGCAGAATATCCTGAGATTGCCACAAAAGCACTGAAAAGCCTGCTTCCATTTCCAACATCCTATCTTTGTGAAGCAGGGTTTCCTGCAGTGACAGCAACCAAAACAATATTACGGAGTAGACTGGACATAAGCAACACACTTCGGGTGTCACTGTCTCCCATCACCCCCAGATGGGACCATCTAGTTGCAGAAAAACAAGCTCAGGGCTCCTACTGATTCTGCATTATGGTGAGCTGTATAATTATTTCATTATATATTACAATGTAATAATAATAGAAATAAAGTACACAATGAATATAATGCACTTGAATCATCCCCCTGCCCCCGGTCTGTGGAAAAACTGTCTTCCACGAAACTGGTCCCTGGTGCCAAAAAGGTTGGGGACCACTGATATACACAGATTTCGTTATCAGATTTTACTGTAATAAGAATTAGACGTAAGCCTCAATGGAGGGAAACACAGCAGAAAAGTGTTGAGTGACTGAAGAAAGTGTATAAAAATATGAAAGAACCATCTTTACTTTTAGAGAATGTTTTATTATTGTTTAGAACATAGCTTAATACTAAACATGAAAAGAGCTTCTCTCTAAATTAACAACTGAATCTCTGTCTTCTTTCGCAGGGTTTTGGAAATCCCTCTGGTGAATATTGGCTGGGGAATGAGTTTATTTTTGCCATAACCAGTCAGAGGCAGTACACACTAAGAATCGAGTTAATGGACTGGGAAGGAAACCGAGCCTATTCACAATACGACAGATTCCACATAGGAAATGAAAAGCAAAACTACAGGTAAGTCCTTCTTGGGTGTGGTGTTCAACTACCTCAGGCCTAGTCATTTAAGAGTTTTAATAGAAAAGTATGAAAAAAAATAAATGATCAAAGTCATCCTTCAAAATGAAAATCAGGCTGTCTAGGCCTATGTCAGAGGTACAAAAAGTCCTGTAAAGACTTCTTCAAAGCTTTAACTTTCATTTTTCACAGACTGATTATTTTGATGGCTCAAATTCTAGAGGATAGGGAATTAATTCAAACATGATATTGTTGTTATTTTTATTGTTGCTGTTATTGTTATGAAGGTGCAGTGAATTCATACATATAAAACTGATGACAGAGAATTGACTCAAACTTAGGGGCTTGCAATAGCTTCTTCTACCAAAAGATTTTTTACTTATACTTCCCTTTTTACTTTCTTAAATTATTTTTACATTTTCTTGAAGGTGACAAAAGAGGAGTAAAATTTTATGTTTGAATGATTTACATAAAAAATAAGGTGAGGCATAATTTAGAATTTTTTGGTCATTAAGGTGAAAGACAAAAATAAATCCAAGTAATGGCATCAACATATACATCACATCATTGCAGATTAAAAATAGACTATATACTTAATTGTTAACATCTGATTTTTTTTTCAATGAGCAGCTTGTACACTAGAAAAAAATGGCTAAGCAAGTAATGCAGGGTGGTAAATTCATTTTACAAACACTTATTGTATTATTTCTATGTTTCAGGAATTCTAACTAGGCACTGGCGATTTTGCAGACAGTGATGAGGTCACTAGTCTCCCAGACCTCACAGTTTAGCCTTGTTACAAACTAGGTCACTAAATAACTGGTTGGCCTTCCTTGAGAACAGGAAGTATATTTCAGTTACTTTTATATCACTATCCATAAATGCAATATTTGGCACGTGGCAGGTCCTTAATAATTGTGTGTGACTCAGTTTTGTAAATTAAATAAACAGTAAATTAGGGTTACAATTATTTTAAACTCTTGATATTGCGGCTACGCGACATTGGTCTTGGAAACACGATTGTGTGTGTTAAAGGGTTGGCACACTGCTTCAAGCAAAATGCAGCGACAGTGACCAAGGCCTTATGCTTTATTTCCAGCCTGTGTGGCCATCTCCTCATAGTTCAGCTGTTTCTGCTGCTTATTTCTCTTTGTGACATGTACTATCGTTTAGGAGTTTAAATCTACAGTTCTTTTATGAACACATCTCATTTTATTTTAATGGATTATGTATGGGATTATATCCTTGGAGACATGATAATCATTTTCTTAACAAACAGTGATGATGTCACCACAACAGAAGATGAGAAATAGATCTAAAGAGTTGATAGTCTCATGGTGGGGACAACCAAAGAAGAGACATTTATAAAATGTGATGGAGTGTAAGAAGAAATGCTTCCAAGGAGGTCAATATTTTGAGAGTTTTATAACAAGAAAAACTACTATAAAACATCAGGGGTACTCTTATGTAAATGTTTTGAGCTGAAACTTGAAACTATATGAAACTTGGCTAATGTCAGACAACCTGACAATAGGACTAGCAAATAATTAGTCTAGTCTTTTTCTAGGCTCCTGAAGAATTTGCTTTGGTTCTTTTCCAAAATGTCTCTCAGTTCGTGTGTGTGTGTGTGCATGTGTGTGTGCATGCATGCGTGCGCACGCACATGCGTATGAGGCTGGGGTGATATTAAGGGTACAAAGAGTGGGCAGGTTTAGGAGGGCTGGAGACATGTGAAGTAGGCTTCAGGGTACATGGTATGAATGTCATTCTAGCATCTGCATGAGGAAGGCACACTTACTTCCTCTTACGATGCCCACTGCCCTCACTGAGCATTTCCCAGTCCTTGAACATCTTTGTAATCCTGATCTTCACTCAAATGACGCAGATCTGTGATCCAAAAGCTAAAGTGAGGCGAAAACTGAGATCTCCATTCTTCTCTCTTGAGAGAATTGTGAACCTTGAGAATTGGAATTATAAATCCAAAAGGAACTTAATAATTTAATTCCAAAACTCTGGTTTTAAAGAAAAGAAGGCTGAGGTTCAGAAATATGCAATATTTTTGCCCAAAGAGGGAGAAAGTCTTAAATATGGGATGTTTGACTCCTTCCTAGTTCAGTGTGGTTACCATTCTGTAATGCTACTGTAATAATGCTGATGGCTCTGGCCCTCTTTCCTGCCAAGACTCAGCAGAAAATAGGTCTGTAATCATCACCTTCTCATGCAGTTAAATAATAAGGTTCATGTTGGCATCAAATGAGAAATTAAGACTCATTAAAACATAATGCCTGTTCTGGTGAAAGCTTAGTTAAAATAAGCACAGTGTAAACTGGCGTTATTCACTCTTTCAAAGAAAATCAAACAGAAGCTTAAAAAGAGAAGCTACACCCTTGTGACTTCCCTCTCCACCTGTATCTTCACTCATGCCCAACGCTGATTCTCCAGGCCCACTAACACCATGGGTGGCCTCAAGGCAGGACTCCAGATGTCCAGCTTTGCTTTTCTGTGCTTGTTCTCATTTCTCTTCCCTCTGAATTTGGATGCCTCATTGTCATAAATTACTAAAGGAATTAATGCTAACACTTGTATAGTATTTTATAATTTATGAAATGATTTTTAATGCTATAATCATTTAATCCTTAGAATGGATTTTGAGCTAAGTGTTATAAGACACATTTTAAAGATGAAGAAACTTTGATGAGGGTTTGGTCAATTGACCTCCTCAAATTAAACTAAAGTCCAACTAAATCAACTAAATTCCAACTGAAATCAAAACTATGGAATTCATGGTGGGCTTTTATTACATTTTCTATGTTTTTCCTCTTTCAAATTAAATTCAGAAATTTTTGTTTTCTTTTTTAAAATATTTTATCTTAATAGAAATTATATTTTGAAAACTCTTGTAATAGCTGTGGCCATAATGTCTAAACCAAAAAAATTTTTAAATAGATTTTTCTCATGCTCTAGACACATATTGATTAAAAGTAAATGTTGTGAGTAGATTGATGAGCTTACAAATGCACATGTAATACGCATATTTTCCTTCTATCCTCCAAGGAAAGTCCAAATGATTTTCTCAGATAGAAAATAAAATCTATAGAACCCAAGAGAATATAAATAAGAAAAAAACAATAATGTGAGAGTGTCATGATAAACACATCATGTGAAATAACACACGATCAACATGAAATGATTAAATACTTCCTCTAGAGAGGTAGTATTATCCAGATCCTCATCATCTAACACCCAGGCTATTATAAAGCCTTCCTGCCTCCAGTCTTGATGCTCTCAAATATATCTTCCACACTATTATTGAGATTTTTTTTTCTGAAAGACGATCTGACTTGGTCTCTGCCATCCTTCACATATTTCAACAGTGTTAAAATATCTACAGGTTAAAGTCTGCCACCTAAGACTCTTCCTGACCTGGTCCTACCTACTCATTCAGCTATTCCTATCATACTGTTCCCCCAACCTCATCCAACCAGATACCCCCCTCATTGTGATTATGATCCAGAAACTACTTGCAATTTCCCTTAAGCATCCATGCCTTTATTTATGCTATATCCTTACCCTGTACACATAAACCCAACTTTTTATTTATACATCTTTATTGGAGTGTAATTGCTTTACAGTGTTGTGTTAGTTTCTGCTGTGCAACAAAGTGAATCAGCTACATGTATACATATATCCCCATATCCCCTCCCTCTAGGTTGTCACAAAGCACGGAGCTGATCTCCCTGTGTTATGCAGCAGCTTCCCACTAGCTATGTATTTTATATTTGGTAGTGTGTATATGTCAATGCTATTCTTTCACTACATTCCCAGCCTCCGCTTCCCCCTCTCTGTTCTCAAGTCTGTTCTCTATGTCTGCATCTTTATTCCTGCCCTGCCACTAGATTCATCAGTACCATTTTTCTAGATTCCATATATATGCGATTTTGTTTTGTTTTGTTTGTTTTTTGTCTGCATTGTGTCTTCCTTGCTGCATGTGGGCTTTCTCTAGCTGTGGTGAGTGGGGGTTACTCTTTATTGCAGTGCTCAGGCTTCTCAGTGCAGTGGCTTCTCTTGTTGCCGAGTACGGGCTCTAGGGCATGCAGGCTTCAGTAGTTGTGGCATGCGGGCTCAGCAGTTGCAGCTTGCAGGCTCTAGAGCTCAGGCTCAGTAGCTGTGGTATACAGGCTTAGTTGCTCTGCGGCATGTGGGATCTTCCCAGACCAGGGCTTGAACCCATGTCCCCTGCATTGGCAGGCGGATTCTTAACCACTGTGTAACCAGAGAAGTCCCCTAAACCCAAATTTGGATACATCTAAATCTTTAAGATTTCTGTTTATTCTAGGAAGCCTTCCCTGATACCTACTATGGTACATGCTGTTCTCACTTATAGCCTCTCTTTGGAACTGAAACACTCCTTCTCCCACTTCTTGAGAATGTTGCTGGCTAACAGCTTGTAGCCAAGGTCCCCTGCCTCGGTATGCCTGTGATTGAAGAAAGTCATGTCATTGAAGGTTATTGCTCTTTCGTACAGACAGATTGCATCCATCTGTACGGATGACTAGTCAGTATAGGAGTATGTTAAGAACCACTTGCCCTAATTCAGGACAATTCTGAAGGTCTATCCAAGGTCCAGAATTTCAGTTGAGATTAGCTGAGTTCACTGTGATTGCACGTGAGCCCAACTTCTCCTTCTGCTCAGTACTGCTGTCTTCACTCTGCCACAGGAATCGATCCTAAGATCATTCACTTATAAATCTCTCTACACTGATTTCCCAGAGAAATGCATCACCTTCATTCTCAGGTCAGTTTGGATGCTTTGCTGTCCCACAGATCCATAACAATTTGTGAATAACTATCTAGTATCCATATTCTATTAGGTCATTAACAAGTGTTTATTAAATAACTGTGTGTATGATCTTTCCCACTAATTTCTAAGTTTCTAGAACCTGGAAACCTTTTTTATCAAAATTCAAGATACATACCTAAGCCAGTCAAATTATTATTAATAGTTAATATTTGTTGAATACATACTATGCCCCAGACACCTTGTTTTACATTAGAATATTGAGGTGTGATACTTCACATACAGTCACAGGTACCAATATGAGTAGAAGTCACAATTTGAGCTTTGATCTCATAACTGCCCACCTATGGCCATCCTTCAGTAAAGGGAAATCTATCAGTTAATTTCTGGAATTAAATACACTCAAAGCACATATTCTAAGGGATAGAATATGTTTCTTCCAACTCCATTTCTGTCTTTAATAATCTGAATGTCCAGGGACACATTATCTCATCTCTCAATTTTCTGTCCTATAAATTAAAGTATTTATAAGGCTCCTTGCAGCTCAGAACTTATTTACTAGAATAAAATTACTTTTATGTATACATTTCTTTTTTATTTTTTCCCCTTCAGTTCTTTGATAAATTATTAAGTTTTGATCTCTCTAAAAAAATACTTCAGTAAGATTTTCCATCAGTTTAGGGCTTACAGTGACCTTTTTCTTCTCATTAAAACTTTGCTGGTATTTTCTGGTCCTAAAACTTAGAGTTAAAAAACAAGTACATGACCACCACCACATGAAATGCTTAAAAGAAATAAAAGTTTAATTGTGGGTTTAGGGAGATGCTATGATCTACTGTAAAGAGCTCTGGAATAGGAATCAGAAGATGTGGAAGCTATTAAATAGTGAAGTCTGGCTTCACTATCCATAAAGCCAACTTGGTTATATCAGTCAGTGTTCAGTCAGGGAAACAAAGAAAGCCATGATGTGTATTTGGAAATAAGAGATTTATTATACAAATTCCACCTTATACAAATGTTAGATGAGCTGGGGAAGTGAAGTCTGGAAGATGAAGGTGGGTAATCAGAGGTAGGGTCACTAACACATATACCGCAGTGCCGTGGTGGACAAGCTGGAGCCAGCAGGAAAATTCTAGAAACCAGGCACGTCCAGCTACGAAATCCAGCTACCAGCTTAGATATCACAGCAGGGCAGAGCTAAGGAAAGCCATAGCTGTGTTACCTAGAGTTGTGTAATCAAACATCTGGTGTTGAATCTGTACAAATTGCCAGCATGGGGGAGGCAAGCTGGATGCAGAGAGGAAGAGAGGACAAGCTGAGAACTGCTGGGCACCTCTGACCCAGAGCATCACCATATCTAATGATAATCTGAGAGGTGGACCACTGCTTCACTTCTACCTTCCAAATCTCATACAAAGTCCTCTTTGGGCCAACTCTAACTTGGAACATACGAAGAAGGAGATTCCGAGAAACATAGTTCTCAGGTTAACCAAGTTGACAATAACACAATCTAGCTATACCTTGGGCAAATCACCAATACTTTTATACCTCAATTTTCTCATCTTTAAGTGGGAGTAATGTCCTCTCTCCTGTAGTTGTCACCATTTTGTTATATGCATCCAATCAGAAAGAGTATGAAAACATACTTGATATTGGACAAACTTAAGTGCCATATGACCATGAAAGATATGTTTTATTGCTTAATTCAATTTTATCACACCCGAGAAATTTATTATTTATTCAATAAAAATTTAGTATATTTCTACATTGAAATCCAACCCCACCACCACTGACCCAAAAATGTCTTTTACTGATCGGTATTTATCTATTTATTTATTTGGATTCAGGACCCAGTTCATGTTCACTCATTGCATCTGGGATCTCTTTAGTCACCTTTTACCTAGAGCAGTCTACCACACACTCACCATTGGTTTTTGTTTTTTTTTTTTTTAAATCCAGGTCAGTTTTCCTCAGAAATGTCTCTTTATTCATTTATCTGATTATTTCTTCTTGATGAGATTCAAATTAAATCTTCTTGACAAGAATGCTAGGTAAACAATACTGTGTACTTCCCATTTTATCACATTGAAGGCACCAAAGGTCATTTTAGTCTCATTATTGGTTGGGTTAAGTTTAATCACAAAGTTTTGTGAGGGTTTTTTGCAATGGAGTATGTAGTCTCAAAGAAAATTCTTACAAAAATATCGTAAGTTATAAAATACATAAAGCTGATCTATGTTGGTTGAAGTGGTTGTGGGGACTTACTACAATATCCTTTTGGCCTTCCCCTTGCTAGTGCCTCAGACATTTACAGAGTACATTGGGTTATATTATTATGTCTGAAAAGATAACGATTTACCAGTTGGAGGTAAATTTTGCATGTGATTTTATCAAGTGACTTTGCATGTTAATTTTTTCCATTCTTGGTTACAGTTTGTCCTCTAAGTTAATTCCTTTGTCTTTTTATATTAACTCAATTAATAAATCCTCTATCACAAATAGTATAATGGCAAGCTTAAAGATAGTCCTTCTTTCAACCAATAGAAAGTTTGTATTCACAAAGTCTGAATGATAATGTTTCACCAATTAATGTAACTTTTAGAATATAGTTATAATCTTACCATAATATTTATAGTGCACAGTTTGGGGATATTCTTCTCATTTTATTATCTCCCTATTATTTGTTGGGAATGAATGATACTTTCAGGGAAGAACTCACTATGGCTATGTTAAAGCCTTGTTCTATAAGAGATTCCACATGAAAAGATGAATAAGATGTTTAAACAAAATTACAAAAAAAAAAAAAATCTTGAAAATAATTTGCCAATTAAACATCTTTTTGCACAAAGTTTATATTTGGCCAAGATCTTTATTGGGAAGCAGTTTTATGTAACGGATAAAGTATTGTATTGGGAATCAAGAGACATGAACTCTAGACTTGGATCTGTAGTTACTTTTCTGAATGACCTTGGACAAGCTACTTCACTCTTCCAAGTTTCAGGTCCTCAGAAGTAAAATGAGGAAGGAAGGATGAAGTCTTTCCAATTCCAAAACCCTTTTCTTTCAATCATTAAAGAATTCCCATGCCATGTATGTTTTTCAAGGACAAAACAAATTAGTGTGGATTGAAAAGAATTCTCTTGAGCCTCCCATGTAAATTTAAGCCCTGCATTTTTGTAGGTATTGCAAAACTTGTTTCACTTTTTAGTGAAATGTTTTTCATTTCTCTGATCCTCTGGGCTGCATTGTCCTGGCTGGAACCAGTAGCAGATGTGTTGAAATACTAAGAGGAATTTTATTTCTTATAGCAGTTCTGGATTTATCAAGGTGGAAAAAAATATATATATAGGGAATCTCCTGGAAGTTTCTACCCTCTTGAATTTTTAGCCTGGATATCAAATCTAAGGCTTTAAGTAGTTTTATTTGTATTTTAAAATAATTTCTCCAACTTGGGAGGTGTATTACTTTTATTTAGACTACATGATTTTTGTTGTGGTTATACCTCTTGAAACAGAGAAGGAATTGTTTTATTCAACAAAATTTGGATTTTATACTCCTTGACTGAAATGAAATATTCAAGAGGAAAAGGCATGGTCTCACAAAGTCACTTGGTACCTTCTTCAGGCCTTATAAGGGTCAGGAAATCTCTTGACTTTAATGCAGATAATGTCAGTCTCTAGAGGCTTAACGTTTTTCCAAGACAACAAAAACAAATGCCTTGGTGCTGCTAGGTCTCAGGATTCCCAGGATTCCTGCTCCGGGATGAGTAGTGCTGGGACTCAGATAACTTCTGTCTGAGAAACTTACAGGTTGGCAGAGATTGCTAGAACCAGCTAATGCTGCCTCCAGGAAATAATCTGGAGAGATGTCCTGTGATCCCACTGCTGGGGTCTTCCTAAATGTTGGCCACCACTGAAAAGATGAAGGCACTATCTTCAATGAAGAAAATATTTGTTATTTTCTATTATGTGCTATCCTAGGGTAAAATGTCCAGAGATATTTCAGTACAGTCATGTATGTGTGTGTTCACACATGTCTATATTCATGTGTAGTGGGGCTAGGGGAATGGGTAGACAGTAGACAGTTAAACAGGCAATTACAATGCCATGAACATAGTGAGTTTGGGGATAAAGACAAAGTGTGGCATGAATACAGGGATCTAATCAATTTTAGGGAGTTAGGAAGGCCTCCAAGGGGTGACCTAAGTTGACATAAAAATGGCAAATTGGAATTTGCTGGAGAAATAGTTCAAGTTGGAGGTAGAAGAGTGAATAGTACATGTGAAAGCTCGTGAGACCCAGCATGTCTTGTTAGGAGAACTGCAAGTAGTAAGATATTGTTTAAGCATAGAATGTAAAGGGGTAATGATGAAGTATGATGCTAAGAGCGAAAAGGAGAGCCAGACAACTAGTAATATGTGAGAAACTACTCTAAGGGCAGCCCATCTGCGTGGTCTTTTCTCACATCCCAATTTTTTTTTCACTCAGTGTTTTTATTACTCTGTTCAATAAATATGAGCAACAACAATGTGCAAGACGTGGGTGAGACAGATCCACACAGCTCAACCCTTGTCCTTCAAGAGCTTAACCTCTTTCCTGACTTGATTTTCTTTATTCTTTAAGTCTTAGCTGAGACTGTAGAGCTCTGCTTTTTAGGTTGGTTAAGGAGCCCCTTCTGTGTGCTTTCCCTGTGCTCTGTGCCTACCTTTATCAGAGTCCTTGCCACACTGGGTTCTAATGGGCCATTCCTTCTTACTAGACTGCCACCTCTAGGCGGGCAGGGACCTCTCCACAATGCTTGGCGTATGTCTGGAAAGGAAGCACTTTCTAATGAATATATGAAAGACACATCAACAGAGATATCTTTTGTGCATTCAACAAACACCGCTGATTACTATATGGCAATTATTGATCTAGATGCTAGAAATTCAGAGACCAGGTCAAAATTCCTGTCCTCAGAGGTTTATGGTATAGATTGGCAGCATATGACAGCTTCCGTGTAAGGTTTTTAATAAAGTACTGTGTCCTTTAGTTTCTTTGATTGTTGCTTGGATGAGATTCAGTTCCTTGATCTATTCAGCTGCAGTTTCTTCTGTTTATTTATTTATTTTTTACCTGCAAAAGTTATGCAAGAATTTCTATATTACATGATGCCAAACAAATGAAATAAAGTGTTGATAAAATAAACATACCTTATCCACATACCATACACAACATATTTTATCTCATAGGCCAATTAATCCTGGAAAAGATTACTGTGTTGCTGTCACCAATAAGTAGTTTGTGGGTTACAAGGACTAGGTACTCTGCCTGCAATTTTGATACCTGCAACTAGGTGACAGTAAACTGTGATTTTTTTAGAACTCACAGGTAAATAACTGACAGCTTATCAGAAAGTACAAGATTATACTTTTTGAGTAAAAAAGTTAATTATATTTTTTGAGTAAAAAATTAAATGATGAAAATGACAATTATACTTAATTATATTTTAATTATATTTTATTATTATATTATAGTTAATTATATTTTTGAGTAAAAAACTTTTAAATGATGAAAATGGCAATATAAAATATTGACTACCCTGTAACTAATACAGTGCTTTTTCTCTCTAGATGATTTTTTTCTTTCAAGAGCCTTTACTCATTTCAACCATAAACAGTTATAAAACCATTTAAAATAATTATGCCAAGTATCAACAAATATCAACATTAAATACTCAACTGTGAATTCAGTACTGATAGTATCATCATAGCAATCAACTTTACCTAATATTAATTGAGCATTACCTCCATGCCAAATACTGTAAAATGCTTAGATATGTCTCTTTTGTTACTAACATTACAAATGCCAATGCTTATGCTGGTCTGCTCATTCTCTATTGAAAGAATCAAAAGTGTTATTTTATTACCTGCCTCAGTTAGAAGCTCAACTAAACACCTGGATAAAGAATAATGTTAGTCTTATTCATTTTTTTAGAACTTTTATTGGGATATAATTGACATATATTTAGAGTGTACAACTAGATTTTTTTTTTCTTATTAGTAATGTATACATGGCAATCTCCCAGTTCATCCTAGTCTTATTCATTTTTAGGCTGCAAATGAAAAACACTTCTCTTCCCTCTCATGTGCTTATGATCAATTCTAGAGAGAATTTTCCAGATCTGAAGATCAGAAGTCATTATGTAATCAATTAAAGGTCACAATATTGTTATAAAATAATTATTTTAATGAACTATGCTTTAAAAATAACAGCTGTGTTAAAGATCAAATGAATTGTTTGTACCTATTTATAATCTGATTTTTAAAGTATACCTAGTATACCTTCCTTAGCAGAAGAATTACATCTGAATATTGTATGCTTCTTTATCATCACCTATAGAACATATGCTGATAATTAGAGACATTAAGTCAATATTTCCTTGGCTTATTAATAAATAATAATTATTAAATATGTAATCATCCAATATTCATAATTATTTTATTTCTCTCTTAACTGGATATGGTTTTGCTTTAATTTATATAACTTCACTAAAATTACTCTCTTAAAAGTTTCTACAGTTCTTTTGAAATCAGAGTCTGCATTCATTCATTTATGCAGCCAACCAGCCAGCCACCAAACATTTATCATGTTGCTGTTATTTCCCTGGTACTACTCAATTATTTCCAAACTTAAGTGCGCATATAGTCAACTAAGATGTTTGTCTAAGGTGTGCATATCTGAATCTCACATCCAGAGATTCTGATCCTGGGATAGTACCTAGGTATCTCAAGCCTACCAAGTACACCCAGGTGATGCTGATGCAGAAATAACACTTTTATGACACTAAAAGGAAACATCATCCTTGCTGGTCTTGTGGGGCTAATAGTTGAAGAGAAAGAAGAAAACATGGGATAATTGGCTTAAAATAAAAGTTTCAGCTGCAGTGTGTTTTAGCATGCCCATTTGGTTTTTTGTTTTGTACTGTTTTGAGTTTTGATCAAGGAATCATAGACCTTTTAAAAAATTTGTTGGAGCTACACATCTTCTCGCCAGAATAAATGAATAAGCACAAAATTTTGCATACGTTTATGTGTGATTCAGCTCCACAGTAAGAACCTTTGGGATTAGGCTATAGTTGGGCACTAAAGAGAAGCGGTCGTTTTGGCTGGGGTTGAGTATGGATGGGAGTACATTGGAGGAGATTGAAGGGGACCAGGAAAGGCTTCATGAAGAAAATTCTCAGTTATTTGTGAAGTATGAGTAAGTGTTCGTGAGGTATGTTTGGAGGATGGTGGCAGAAGGAGGAAAGTCTTGAGATTCCAGCCAGAAGGAGCAATGTAGACAAACACCGAGAAGTGGGAGAGAGCCTGCCTTAGCTAGACAAAAGCAAGTATCTTGTATGTAGAGGGTCACTGTAGTACAGAAAAGGAAAGCCATATTACTTGATAAGGAGTTTGGACTCTATCTTAACATTAATTGTGGAGAGAAATAAGTACACTGATGATTTTGGTCAACAGAGGAATCTGCTTATGCATGCTGGAGCCTTATTTGCAGAACTTATAGCAACGCATTGTCCAAGTACAATAAGAGAAAGTATTTCCTCTTTGCAAAAAACCTCAGGCAGTGTCTCTCAATGGCTTTCAACATTCTACTCACCCTTTCCTCTTCCTCTGCCTTCCCCTAGGGGATGCTGGAAAGAAAGTTTCTTGCTGCTCTTTAAACAGAAAATAAAAATGAGAACAAATCTACCTCCCTTGAACTTGTTTATACTAAAAAGATTTACCAATTTCAATCATAAGTTTTACAAGGTCCTGACTTAATTTTTGGTTAAAAAGCAAACCCATAAACTCTCTGAGATGGCTGCTGGCCTGGTCTTTCAGGCACCAGTAGAGGTCTGGTCAGTGAGCCGCTCACTCAGAACTGACTGTGTCAGGCACACATGGTGCCAAGGGAACTGAAATAAGTTTAAGGGACTGTTAGTGTTCTTTACAGGGGTCTTAGTGCCATGTAATTCATTTGGCACTCTTTTTTTTTATGTATTCTTAGAAAGGGGAGGAATACTAGAAGAACGTTATTTTTATTTAGAACTAAAACAGAGAATCACTACAATGTGTATTTCTGAACTTTGAGAAGTATGGTTTCATTGTCAAACTTTCATGAAAATAGTTTTGTTTTTTTTTTTAAATGTACAGAATAGAGTGTACTCTCTCAGCACTGTGGAAAAGCACTCAGAGATAAGAGAGCGTGAGTTCACTATTTGGTTTATATGGAGGAAGTATCCATCATGAATTTTGAACAAATGCAATCTTCATATCACTGAGAAAAACTGAGAGCTGTGTTTTACTGGGGTTTTGAAATGAGTCACTGTTAACAGTGTTTCGTGTGTCAAGAGTTTGAGAAGCCCTGGGTGGCTAATAAACTCATTTTTATCAAACTTCTACATTATATTAAGATTTGTAAGTCAAAGAAAGGACATTAAAATATATGTTGTCAAAACAGATGAAAAATTAGTGTATAATTTAAACATGCATAATGGAAGCTAATGCTATATACAACAATCAGAATCAGGGAAGAAGTGAAACTAGGTTCTCTAAAGTTTCTCCTGTGGGGCTGAGGTTTTCTCTAACTGGAAATGTATCTTTCTTAATCACAGCACAGATTCCCATGACCCTTGCTATCTCAGGCATTTTTCACACTTGCACATCTTCCACTAAACATGTTCAAAGATATCTATCAAATTACATGTCTACGTCAGGGTGTCTGAGGCTTAAGAAGCAAATAAGATAAGGTATTCCTTCTTAAATAATGGTTAGATTAATATACTACACAAATTCTGTTGATTCCCCAATGATTCAATTCCATTTGAGAACAAATGATGCCAATTAAGGAAGACAGTGTCATAAAAGAAGCTTTTGGGAAGTAGAGATCAGAATTAAAGGATAGGTTGGAGTGGGCAATCTTTTCAGGGATTTTTCCAAGTATCAATTATGAGTAAAGAAAGGAAAAAATACACATTTTGGATTCAGCCAATAAAGCACCCTATTAAATGGCAAGAAAAACATAAGATTCTCAAAAGACTGGAATTTTAATTTATTAAAGAATAAATATTTGAGTTAAAGGATTGTTATTCAGACATCTAGGTTTAAAATAACGTAGACCTTGAATCAGGTAGTCAGTCAGCAAAGCGACTCTGGTTTCTTGTTCTCTGTGCTTAGTATTCTGCTTGCTCTATATAAAAATGAGAAAAACTTGCAAAGGAAATGAGGCCTATGGATTTAGAAAAGTTGGTCTTTTTCATCTTGAATTTCTCCAGCTATTGCCTACATACGTCTTAATTAGCTGCAAGTCTATCTCACTGTTTCCATCACTCTCAGTATGCGTGTGTATATCAGTGTCATATACGTTTTGCTTATTTACTGCAGACTTAGTCATGTAACTCATGTTTACTGTGCTTCTGTGTAGTTTATAGTTATTGGTTAGAGAAGTTTGGTTTCTTTGTTTAATTTTTCATTAATATTCATAAGTACTCTACATTTGACAATCTTTTCAAGGCTTTTATATGTATTACTTCATTTAATTGTCACAACAATATTAGAAGGACATTACTACTATTAGAGTCATTTTACAGATGAGGCAACTGAGGATCAGAAAGGATAAGAGCTACGTTGCAAACCCAGGCAATTAAGTTCCAAACCCTGTTCTCCTACACTATCTCTTGAGTTCTGTAGACATACGTATACAAATATACATGACACAGTTCTACTCTTCAGAAGCTAATATTTTATATATTTATTTGTTTGTAGGGAGTGGGAGATAAAGGAAAGAAGGAAAAATTTTGGTTAATGACTTTATTGTCAGTTATTTTCTTCATTCATACTTACTTTGTACCAAACCACCTATATCTTAGTGATCTTTATGTCTAAGTATCTCTCAATCTCTATCATGTTCTGAATTCTTAATTAGTCAAACTGTATGTTATTAATCTTTTAATCTTCCTACTTATATCCTCCTTTCTTCTGAAATTTCTTTTGAACTTTTCCTGCTTACAGATTTGTAACTGTGAATGTAGATCATTGTCATACAGCTCTCTGTCATAGGCATATGTTCACTCGTTTTTTTTAGTAGGTGTACCAACTTTCATCATACATAAACTTTCCTATCATTTTCTCACATACTCGTTGACATGCTGTTGCAGATAAGTACATAATCTGTTCACCTGTGGACAATGGAGTAACAAAATATATCTCCAACATATGAAAAATAATGTTACCCATAATGACACAGATTTAATACAGCATCCTCTAACAGAAATCACAGTCCTAAGATTCAGCATTGGAAAACAAGCCCTCTATCCTCTAACAAAGAAGGTGGAGCTTTTGAAATAGATCTCTAAAATGAATGCTCAGGTTCCAGAGGGAATTATGCAATAGAATTGGACTCATGTATAGATATAGATCCCTTTGTCAAACTCAGTGGTCTCATTTCTCATGTTTGCTTTAATAGATTATTCCATGAGCTATTTCTTCAATGTCTGGTGGCAGCCACAAACTAATTCCATCCTTATTAAAGCAGTGTCCCAAAATGATTTGAGCAGACCATCAGGTCATTAATATTGGACAAATTTTAAATTAGGAAAAAAATGCCCATGGGACTTGAATTGTAAAACATAATTGTATTATTGGAGTTAACATGTTACTACATATAAACAAACTCTTGAGATGAGTAAAACTTAAATTCTAAACAATTTGAACTCTTAGTTCATAATTGACTTAATAAATATTTAATGTGTGTCATGTATATCACATGTGGCGTTTACAAAGATGCCTAAGACATGAAGAGTTCTCATCAAACGCTTACAATCTGATGAAGAAAAGACACATATATAAAGAGAAATACTATGATAGGCAAAATGACATATGCCACAAGAGAAGCAAGTTATCTGTGCAATCACAATTTATAGGAGAAAGAGGAGAAAAGGCTTCCTGCGTAATATTTTGTCTTGAAAGATGGTTGATTTTGGACTTGGGAGAAAGGGATCATTTCAGTAAAGTTCTGGTCATTTATAAGCCCAGGATACACTTGCACAATCCTGAGTGAAGGAGAATAAAACGTTTATCTTGAAGTTGTTATTTTGAAAAAAATTGGAAAACATTATTTAACTAGAGATAGTTTTACTATATTAGGAAAGGCTAAGATAGAGCTCGTCTTCCCTTGTGCTAAGATAAATTTTATATTCTTGCCTTTATCTCAAGGCTTCCAGCCTTAGTAATTCCCACTGTAGAACTCTATACTTAATAAAAAGGACATTTTATGAAAACAAATAATTTCAAGCTTCAAATACTAATAGAAAAAAAGGAATAAAAATCTATCTTAAATGCTTAGTATCTAAATGTTTATTGTCTGCCTTTTCACTTGACATTCCCAACACATTCAAATGACTGATAAATCCACTTTATTTCTTATCTTTTTTGATCTTAGATAACCACAATTTAATTGTGCTCTGTATTTCACATCTCTATTACTGAAAATATCTTCCTCCTCCCTCCCCAGAAGTCCACGTCCTCCACAGCCTCCAAAGCTAATCTTTTCCACTAAACTTTTTGAACAGTGTAGCATCTCCTGAGTTTTTTCCTTACTCTTTTTCCTACAATACTAATTATCTGTATACCTCCCTGTGACCTGTTCATAACACCAAACAAATGCCCAATCTTGCTAGAAGTTTGCAAGTATAATACAAACACTGTTTTCTCTACATATAGATTGACAAGAGAAATATTTTCTTTACTTTCAGCAAAAGATGTCACCTATATCATTTAAACTCAGTGCTAAAAGACATGCTCTGGTATCACTCTTTGCTGGTGCCCAGCCCTTTCAGCAGGGTTGGGGCAGGGCAGGGAGCGTGGTTAAAGCAGAGACAGCCCTGGAGCAGCAACCAGAAGACATAACAGTGTTGGGAAACTCTGTCAGATTGAGTCATTGCTACCAGGCTCTGAAAGAGAACCATGGGGGTTATTTTGCATTTTCTTCAAGTGATTATGAAAAAGACAAACTAGTTCCATATGGTGGCAGGGAGAGAGCTCAGAGCCAAAATAAAAATCTCCTCAGCTTGCAGTACGTAAGACCTTAAAGTTCAGATATTTAAGAGTCTGTCTACTGTTTAAAAAAGCTGAGGCCAGACTTCAATTTGTCATACATACAACTCCTACTGCCTTGGATAATGAAAGAGACTCCTCCCCGCCCCCACCCTGAATACAGTCAAGATATAAAAATGTGAGAAATATAACAATCTCTTAGGTAGACAAAATTAGTGAGAAACTGGATGCATGGGATTGGGCTGCCTATTTTAAAGAAAAGAAAGCTATAAAATCACTTGTATGATACAGCGGTATATTTTGAAACCTACTAATGTAGGACAATAGTGCATCCTACTATTGTCCTATATTCATTAAGAACTATGATTTAGTCTCTCTTGTTATTGAAATTTCTGTAGGTGAAAGGAAAGGAGTAACCACATTTTCATCAAGAATGATTATAAAATCATGACCAATTTCAGTATTCATCTGTTTCATTTTCCCTTCAGATGCTAATTGAAAAAATTAAAATGTTGACATTCTTTACAGTCACGGACCAAGTGGTACTGATAAATGTTTTTCTCCCCTTAATTAGGAAAAATGGGTTTAAAAGGATAAGTGCCATGATTTTATTTTGTGGCTGCCTTTTTAGTCACAGCTAATGGTGTTCTTTGGAGTTTTTGTGCTATTGTTATTTTGGGGTTGGTTGTTTTAGCATCCCTCGTATTTCTGTTCCTAAGCCAGATACTTTGCTCTGGAAGAACATTTGGTTTTTATCTCCTAACACATCATCCTTCATGTAAACCACGTCTACACTGGCTGAACACAAGAAATAAATGTATTCTCATGGTGCTGTCTTGGGGGAAGCATTCTCTCCAGTGGCTCACACTTTAAGTCCTTTACACCACAGTCAGATGCAAAGCTGACTTTGGCCCTCCCATATATTGACTTTTCTTTTGTAAAGTGATGTTCCATCAGCATAATAGAGAAAGTCATGGGTAGTTAATTACACATAAAGAGTTTAGAAATTAACCAGAACCACTAATAAATAGAACCACATATATATTTTGTTTGAGCCTCAATTCAAAGAAGTTTTCTTATCTAATTAGAAAAAATACTTGGCATTAGTGAATGGCCAGCCCTTAGTCTGCCCCTATCAGATAACCAGCTATGGTTGTTGGCTTTGGGTCTGTAATTGCTATTCTGTGCTAGCTAGATAGCTGCTAGGAAAGAATGAGCCCCTTAACTGTGCAGAGGACCTACACTGTAACTCCCAGAATCCTTGTAGGATTCCACAGAAGCATAGTTGACCTCATTTGTGAATTTCTTAAAATAGTGTTGAGAAAAATTATTTTTAAGAAACGCCATCTCTGTTTCCCAGTGCAAGAGAACAACTGTTCCTTAGAAGAGCATAAGCAGCACCCTGCAATGTGTTAACAAAGAGGAGATGAATACTACTATGTATAAATTACAAGTTCTACTCAGTCTTGTATGGTGAAAAATCCACTATTCCTCAAAATAGTGGTTTTTTCTACTTTTCTTTTCCTGAGTTATAATTGACATATAATATTATATTAGTTTCAGGTGTACAGCATAATGATTTAATATATGCATATACGTATAATTGCAAAATAATCACCACAGTAAGTCTAGTTAGCATCCATCACCACACAGTTAAATTTTTTTTTCTTGAGATGAGAACTTTTAGGATCTATTCAACTAGCAACTTGCCAACATACAATACAGTATTATTAACTATAATCACCACGCTGTACATTGCATCCCCAGGATTTATTTATTTTGTAAATGGATGTTCATACCTTTTGATGACCTACACCCATTTTGCCCACCCCTCACTTCTAATCCTCGTAGTTTTAAATCATTGCGACCAATATGCCCCAATATTTACACTGCACTATCTTAGGACTCTTCTATGCTTCTGCTTCATATTTTTAAGATCCCAAGTCTGGGCAGCCCCTTAAGGAAATGTTTTACACCTTATTTGGCTTTTCTAAAAAATAATTTTAGCTGAGGAATTTACCATAAGCATTTTTTATTTTGAATTCGTTCTCTGATATCAGTTGGTTATGCACACAAGTAAGTCATTCAATAAAACATAAGAACTAATAAGAATTTAAGACATAAGTTTTCTTCCTTTATTCTACCTGCATAATATATCAGACATGTTTTCAAATCCTTGAGTCTCCAAGAAAATGAGAACAAAAACAGAACTGGAAAGATCAGGAAGAATGTATATGTGTGTGTGTTTTTTAATTATCTCGGTTGGTTGACAAGGAAATGGGGTGCTGAGTTCCTAACTAAATGAGATGCAAAAGCTATCTTTCTGAAAATATCGGCCAGGTATATTTTGGTTATTAGGGTTATTGATATCTGTGTTTGATTTTACTTGCTACCTTCAGCCTACTTAAAGTTAATTATACCCATCATTAGTTCATATCCATAACTTCTTTACTCAGTGAACATTGAGCCTTTCCTCAGTGTCAGACACTGTTTGTTCTAGATTGTGGTGATTCAGAGTAAAGACACAGCTTATGCCTCAAGGAACTCATAGTTTAATATGAGAGAAGACAAGTAAAAAGACAACTAAAATACAGCACAGTAAATGTCATCATAAAGGTACCCATCTGATGTTCTTTGAGATCATACTTGAAGTGAATCCTAAAGGATAAGTAGGAGTTTAGCAGCTGGAAAGGCCTTTAAGGAAAGGGCCTTCCAGGAAGAAGGGAGAGAGAAATGAGAATATGATGCTTTGAGGGAACAGGTGTTTGGTAAGCCTGGATCATTTTGTGTGTGTGCAGGAAACAAGAGACAGGAGTTGTGGGGTTGGTGTAGGAGAAAGTAGACAAGGGCTAGATCTTCAAAGTCCTCATAACCCATAATAAGGAGCTTGGACTGTATCTTTCATGTGTTGGGAGAACAACTACTAAGGGATTTTTAATCAGAGCAGAGGAATAACAATGAGAGGCATGTTCTGAATGAGCCACATGGAGAATGGATTTTAGGGAGAAGGGGAAGGAGCAAGGCTCAAGACATTGAGACCAGTTGTAAGACTTTTTAAATAATACAGAGAGGGAGAAGAATCAAGATGGCGGAGTAGGAGGACGTGCACTCACTCCCTCTTGCAAGAGCACCAGAATTTCAACTGACTGCTGAACAACCCTTGATAGAAAGACACTGGAACTCACCAAAAAAAGCCACCCCACATCCAGAGACAAAGGAGAAGCCGCAATGAGACGGTAGGAGGGGCGCAATCGCATTAAAATCAAATCCCATAAATGCTGGGTGGGTGATTCACAAGCCGGAGAACAATTATACTGCAGATCCTGAGGGTTCTGAGCGCCACGTGAGGCTTCCTAACCTGGGGGTCCAGCAACGGGAGGAGGAATCCCCAGGGAATCAGACTTTGAAAGCCAGTGGGATTTGATTGCAGGACCTCCACAGGACTGGGGGAAACGGAGACCCCACTCTTGGAGGGCACACAAAAAAGTGTGCTCACCAGGACCCAGGGGGAAGGAGCAGTGACCCCATAGGAGACTGAACCAGACCTACCTGCTGGTGTTGGAGGGTTGCCTGCAGAGGTGGGGGGCAGCTGTGGCTCACCGAGGAGACAGGGGCACTGGCAGCAGGGGTTCTGAGAAGTGCTCATTGGCATGAGCCCTCCCAGAGTCCAGCGTTAGCTCCACCAAAGAGCCTGTAAGCTCCAGTGCTGGGTCGTCTCAGGCCAAACGACCACCAGGGTGGGAAGACAGCCCCACCCATTGGCAGACAAGCAGATTGAAGTGTCACTGAGCTCCACCCACCAAATCAGATTAAAGTTTTACTGAGCTCCGCCCACCCAGCCCAACCCACCATCAGTCCCTCCCATCTGGAAGCAGCCACAAGCCTCCTAGACAGCTTCCTCCACAAGAGGGCAGACAGCAGAATAAAGCAGTATCAGCAGCATTTCAACTTGTGGAACTGAAAATCACAGCCACAGAAAGACAGAGAAAATGAAAAGGCAAAAGGCTTTGTACCAGATGAAGGGACAAGATAAAACACCAGAAAAACAACTAAATGAAGAGGAGATAGGCACTCTTCTGGAAAAAGAACTCAGAATAATGATAGTGAAGATGATCCAGCGCTTTGAAAAAAGATTGGATGCAAAGATCAAAAAGTTGCAAGAAAAGTTTACCAAAGACCTAGAAGAATTAAAGAACAAACAAACAGAGATATGCAAGACAATAACTGAAATGAAAAATACACTAGAAGGAACCAATAGCAGATTAACTGAGGCAGAAGGGCAAATAAGTGACCTGGAAGACAGAATGGTGATAATCACTGATGCAGAAAAGAATAAAGAAAAAAGAATGAAAAGAACTGAAGACAGCCTAAGAGACCTCTGGAACAATGTTAAATGCACCAACATTCACATTATAGGGGTCCCAGAAGGAGAAGAGAGAGAGAAGAGACCTGAGAAAATACTGGAAGAGATTATAGTTGAAAACTTCCCTAACATGGGAAAGGAAATAGCTACCCAAGTCCAGCAAGTACGGAGAGTCCCAGACAGGATAAATCCAAGGAGAAACACACCAAGACATATAGTAGTCAAAGTGACAAACATGAAAGACAGAGAAAAGTTATTAAAAGCAACAAGGGAAAAACGACAAATAACATACAAGGGAACTCCCATCAGGTTAACAGCTGATTTCTCAGCAGAAACTCTACAAGCCAGAAGGGAGTGGCATTATATATTTAAAGTGATGACAGGGAAGAACCTACAACCAAAAATACTCTACCCACCAAGGATCTCATTCAGATTTGGCGGAGAAATCAAAAACTTTCCAGACAAGCAACAGCTAAGAGAATTCAACACCACCAATCCAGCCTTACAACAAATGCTAAAGGCACTTCTCTAAGTGGGAAACATAAGAGAAGAAAAGGACCTACAGAAACAACAACAAAACAATTAAGAAATTGGTACTAGGAACATACATATCGATAATTACCTTGAATGTAAATGGACTACATGCACCAACCAAAAGACACAGACTGGTTGAATGGATACAAAAACAAGACCCATATATATGCTGTCTACAAGAGACACACTTCAGACCTAGGGACACATACAGACTGAAAGGGAGGGTATGGAAAAAGATATTCCATGCAAATGGAAATCAAAAGAAAGCTGGAGTAGCAATTCTCATATCATGTAAAGTAGACTTTAAAATAAAAAATGTTGCAAGAGACAAGAAAGGACATTACATAAAGATCGAGGGATCCATCCAAGAAGAAGAGATAACAATTATAAATATATATGCATCCAATATAGGAGCACCTCAATACATAAGGCAAATGCTAACAACTATGAAAGAGGAAATCGACAGCAACACAATCATAGTGGGGGACTTTAACACCCCACTTACACCAATGGACAGATCATCCAGACAGAAAATTAATAAGGAAACACAAGCTTTAAATGACACAATAAACAAGCTAGATTTAATAGATATTATAGTACATTGCATCCAAAAACAGCAGATTACACGTTCTTCTCAAGTGCACATGGAACATTCTCCAGGATAGATCACATTTTGGGTCACAAATCATGCTTTGGGAAATTTAAGAAAATTGAAATTATATCAAGCATCTTTTCTGACCACAACGCTATGAGATTAGAAATCAATTACAGGAAAAAAACCGTAAAAAACACAAACACATGGAGGCTAAACAATACGCTACTAAATAACCAAGAGATCACTGAAGAAATCAAAGAGGAAATCAAAAAATACCTAGAGACAAATGACAATGAAAACACAACAATCCAAAACCTATGGGATGCAGCAAACGCAGTTCTAAGTGGGAAGTTTATAGCAATACAATCCTACCTCAAAAAACAAGAAAAATCCCAAGTAAACAATCTAAACTTACACCTAAAGAAACTAGAGAAAGAAGAGCCAACAAAACCCAAAGTTAGTAGAAGGAGAGAAATCATAAAGATCAGAGCAGAAATAAATGAAATAGAGACAAAGAAAACAATAGCAAAAATCAATAAAACTAAAAGCTGGTTCTTTGAGAAGATAAACAAAATTGATAAACCTCTAGCAAGACTCATCAAGAAAAAGAGGGAGAGGACTCAAATCAATAAAATTAGAAATGAAGCAGGAGACGTTACAACAGACACCGCAGAGATAAAAAGCATCGTAAGAGACTACTACAAGCAACTATATGCCAATAAAATGAACAACCTGGATGAAATGGACAGATTCTTAGAAAGGTATAACCCTCCAAGACTGAATCAGGAAGACATAGAAAATACGAACAGACCAATCACAAGGAATGAAATTGAAACTGTGATTATAAATCTCCCAACAAACAAAAGTCCAGGACCAGATGGCTTCACAGGTGAATTTTATCAAACATTTAGAGAAGAGCTAACACCCTTCCTTCTCAAACTCTTCCAAAAAAATTGCAGAGGAAGGAACACTCCCAAACACATTTTATGAAGCCACCATCACCCTGATACCAAAACCAGACAAAATTACTACAAAGAAAGAAAACTACACACCAATATCACTGATGAATTTAGATGCAAAAATCCTCAACAAAATGCTAGCCAACAGAATCCAACAACACATTAAAAGGATCATACACCATGATTAAGTGGGGTTTATCCCTGGAATGCAGTGATTCTTCAATATACGCAAATCAATCAATGTGATACACCATATTAACAGACTGGAAGATAAAAACCACACAATCATCTCAATAGATGTAGAAAAAGCTTTTGAAAAAATTCAACAGCCATTTATGATAAAAACTCTCCAGAAGGTGGGCATAGAGGGAACCTACCTCAACATAATAAAGGCCATATATGACAAACCCACAGCAAACATCACTCTCAATGGTGAAAAACTGGAAGCATTCCCTCTAAGATCAGGAACAAGACAAGGATGTCCACTCTCTGCTACTATTCAACATAGTTTTGGAAGTCCTTGCCACAGCAATCAGAGAAGAAAAAGAAATAAAAGGAATCCAAATTGGAAAAGAAGAAGTCAAACTGTCACTGTTCCCAGATGACATGATATACATAGAAAATCCTAAAGGTGCCACCAGAAAACTACTCGAGCTAATCAATGAATTTGGTAAAGTTGCAGGATACAAAATTAACACAGAAATCTCTTGCATATCTATACACCAACAATGAAAGATCAGAAAGAGAAATCAAGGAAACAATCCCATTCACCATTGCAACAAAAAGAATAAAATACCTAGGAATAAACCTGCCTAAGGAGGTAAAAGACCTGTACTCAGAAAACTATAAGACACTCATGAAAGAAATCAAAGAAGACACAAACAGATGGAGGGACATACCATGTTCTTGGATTGCAAGAATCAACATTGTGAAAATGACTATACCACCCAAAGCAATTTACAGATTCAATGCAATCCCTATCAAATTACCAATGGCATTTTTCACAGAACTAGAACAAGAAATTTTATGATTTGTATGGAAACGCAAAAGACCCCGAATAGCCAAAGCAATCTTGAGAAGGAAAGAAGGAGTTGGTGGAATCAGGCTTCCTGACTTCAAACTATACTACAAGGCTACAGTGATCAAGACAGTATGGTACTGGCACAAAAACAGAAATATAGATCAATGGAACAGGATAGAAAGCCCAGAGATAAACAACGGTCAACTAATCTATGACAAAGGAAGCAAGGATATACAATGGAGAAAAGGCAGCCTCTTCAAGAAGTAGTGCTGGGAAAACTGGACAGCTACATGTAAAAGAATGAAATTAGAACACTTCCTAACACCATACACAAAAATAAAGTCCAAATGGATTAAAGACCTAAATGTAAGGCCAGACACTATAAAACTCCTAGAGGTAAACATAGGAAGAACACTCTTCGACATAAATCACAGCAAGATCTTTTTTGATCCACCCCCTAGAATAATGGAAATAAAAAAATAAATAAGTGGGACCTAATGAAACTTCCAAGCTTCTGCACAGCAAAGGAAATGATAAGCAACATGAAAAGACAACCCTCAGAATGGGAAAAAATATTTGCAAACGAATCAACAGACAAAGGACTAATTTCCAAAATATATAAACAGTTTATCCAGCTCAATATCAAAAAAACAACCCAATCAAAAAGTGAGCAGAAGACCTAAATAGGCATTTCTCCAAAGAAACCATAGAGATGGCCAAGAGGCACATGAAAAGCTGCTCAACATCACTACTTATTAGAGAATTGCAAATCAAAACTACAATGAGGTATCACCTCACAGCAGTTAGAATGGACATCATCAGAAAATATGCAAACAGCAAATGCTGGAGAGGGTGTGGAAAAAAAGGAACGCTCTTACATTGCTGGTGGGAATGTAAATTGATACAGCCACTATGGAGAACAGTATGGAGGTTCCTTGAAAAACTAAAAATAGAACTACCATATAACCCAGCAATCCCACTCCTGGGCATATACCCAGAGAACACCATAATTCAAAAAGACACATGCACTCCAGTGTTCATTGCAGCACTATTTACAATAGCCAGGACATGGAAGCAACCTAAATGTCCATCAACAGATGAATGGATAAAGAAGATGTGGTACATACATACAATGGAATATTACTCAGCTGTAAAAAGCAATGAAACCGGGACATTTTTAGAGACATGGATGGACCTAGAGACTGTCATTCAGAGTGAAGTGAGTCAGAAAGAGAAAAACAAATATTGTATATTAACACATATATGTGGACTATAGAAAAATGGTACAAATCAACCGGTTTGCAAGGCAGAAATAAAGACACAGATGTAGAGAACAAACATATGGACACCAAGTGGGGAAAGCGGGGAGGGTTGAGGGGGGAATAAATTGGGAGATTGGGATACCAAATTGTACACTCTAAATATATGCAGGGGGGAATGAATTGGGAGATTGGGATACCAAATTGTACACTCTAAATATATGCAGTTTATTGTAAAAAATAAAAAAATAAAAAGTTAAAAATAAATAAATAAATAAATAAATAATACAGAGAAGACCTGTCAGGACTAGAAGACTGACCTTCAAGTCTTGATTAAGTAGGTCTGGAAAAATGTCTCCTTTTACTCACAGATCCTAACATACATCATTGATGAGTTCCGTACTGGTGAAGGTCAGGACAAAATATTGTAGTTGTTTATTCTACAATTTATTCTAACCTGAACACATATACTTGTGTACATATTTAGAGACATATAAAGGCACCCTTAAACTTGTGACAATTGATGATATAGCCATATGATAGCTTCCAAATGAGATTGCAGAAGAATATGTAATGCCATGGAAATATAGCCATAAAATTATATTTGAAAAACATGTTATTAAAAAGTATTTGAAGTATGATTTCATTTTCATTTGTGGTTATACGTAAAAAACTGTTTTAAAGGATACAAAACTGACATAAGCAATTACTTGTAGAGTGGTAGATGAGATGGGCCTGTGGGCTGAAACTCCACTCTCATTGTTCAAAATGTTTATAGAATATGATCAGGTATTACATGTATACTTAAATATAAATAATATTTTCTATTTGGAGAGGAAAAAAAACAAGGAAAAGACCAAGTGTGTACAAACCGTAATGTCAAGAGTAGTTACATTTGGAGACGAGATTTGGGTTACTTTTTATTTTCTTCTTTTTGTTTTTCTCCACTTCCCAAATTTATAATTGTGTGTTCCTGTTGCCTTGGTAACACAAACCATTGTAAATTATGAGGCTTAAATTATAACCCTCATATAAATGTATAAACTATATGCAGCACATAGTAGTCACTCGGTTAATATCAACTCAACATTTGTGCTAAATTACCTGCAAAAGACAATGTAGAAAATCACTGTGTCCCAGAAAGTCTATCCCCATTAGTGAGTGTAAAGCTACTGCAGGGAAAATGGTATTGACTTGCCTTAAGTCAATAAAAAGGAGAGTCATCACAAATTATAGAGAATCCAAGAATCAGAGTTGGAATTAGTATCACTCATCCAAGAGTGCCTGTGAGCTAAACTTACCCATTCCCAGTAGAGAGGGAGATTTCAGGCCAGCAGAGTCATAGCTACTTAATTTTAAAATCATTCATCTTTCTCCCCAGACTCCGATTCTGTGTTCACCAAACAAGCAACTTTCTGATTATAATTTGGCTTTCTGTGTGAAATTTCCTCTAGGGACACTATGAGACTGGGCCCCCTTATTTTGACTGTAAATGGAAACCTAAGTCCCCCTTAGTTTTGCAAGTGTGTGTCTGTCTCTGAGAGGCTAAGAAAGTGATCAAATTAAAACTTCAGACAAGTTCTAGAAGGTGGTGAATTCACCCAGGTAACATGTCGTAGGACTCCTCTTGGTAACCTCTCACCTTACTTTTCCCTGGTGAAACCACCTCCACATGGGCTGCCTGCAATGTCAAATGTGAATTCCCAGCTAGAAATTCTACAGTTTTGCATCACCAGTGACTTTTAGCATGACTCTCAAGAGTCTTAATATAAGCTTGTATGTGATAATTCAGCATTAGAAGCTTCCTTCAACACTCTGTTAACTACAAGTTCTATTAATTATTGAAACCAATAAAACTTGAGTAGAATTTAATGTATGTTTTGCTCTGGCTAAAAAAATCTCTGCAGAAAATTTTAAAATATTTTGGCACAACCATACAACAGTACCGTTATTTGCTAAAAACATTATTGACCTCATAAAATAATAATGGGACATATATATATACTTAGGTGCAAACACAAGTCAAATATAATGTGGATATACACATATATATCTTCAAATATTAATTGATCTTTATTATTTCTGCTTAGTAATAATGTAGCATTTTGTTCAGAGCTGGCCTAGGTCCTAGTGGTGTCTCACTCATACAGAGATTTAATCACCCATTATCTATAGTGTGGGTGGATAGCATTTATAAATGAGACTCAGGCACGGAAGTGGTAACGCACGTGAATATCACTAGATGATTCTGATGAATGAGAACAGAGGAGTATTAGGTAGAAATAGAGAGGGAGGGAGGTCTCAATCAGAGAAGACTGAATATCAAACTGAGGCTATTGACAATCTTAGTTTGGCTATTCTGAGCCTTGAGGACCTGAGCAAGGTTGCATTTGTTCAGAGTGCCCAGGTGAATATGGAAGCAGCATGTAGGATCCATAGGAAACAAGCAGATGTCAGGGAACTGCAGTAGACAACTATTGTGATTTGTTTACTAGTTTTTGAATTCTAGACCAATATTCTTCAAAATGTTCTCCTTGGACAGTCTGCAAAGAGTAAAGTGCTAGTTGAAAACACAAATTCCTCGGCCTAGTGAATAGGTCTTTTTCACAAATGACCAGATGATTTGATATATGGGCAACTGTTGGAGAGTCCCTGATCTAGGTTAATGTAAATTTTGTATAAGAAATGTTTCTAGAGAGCAAAGCAGAGTCTTTGAAGAATGCCATATTTGAGGTTAAACAGTTGGGATTTTGAACTTAATTTTAGGAACACCATCAGAATGTAGGTCCCTCAAGGGCATGCCTTTCTGTCTATTTTGTTAGCTGATATATCTTAAGTGCTTAGAACAATTTCTGATATATAGTATGTGCTCAGCAAATATTTGTTCAGTGAATACATAATGATTAATCAGAGCTTGGATTTTAAAATCAATTATAGTTAAATTCCAGCTTTCTTAGCCTCTCTGAGCCTTGGTATGCAAAATTGGGATATTGATACTTGAATCACAGATTTAATATAAAAATTAAGTTAAATAACAGCTGGAAAGTATTTAGCAGAGTGCTTGGCACACAGAGTAAGTCCTCCTTCAGCACGTCATCAATATTCAATATTAATTTAACACAGTGACATATGCTATAGTGACACTCTACAAGGCCTTTTTTGGTTAGTGATTAGTACTAATAGTAATAAACCCATTTTCCTTTTGTGGATATCCTGCATTATCAGAAAACCATATGCATGGTAAAATAAACATCAAGCCAAAGAGAATTTTACCTATCTGTAATTTGGAGTCCATCCTTTCTTCTTTTCTTTTCTACCCTCACCCCCCTTCTCTCTCTTTCTTTTGGTTCAGGGAGCTTTGGAAGGCAGTTTGTTGGAAGGGCTGAGTTCAGAGAAGGGAGAAAATGATTGAAAGGCAAACATTCGACAAACTGGTTTTCTGGGTTCTGTTATTCTGTTGATGGCTTATCTTTTTTTTTCTTATTTTGTAACTTCAGGTTGTATTTAAAGGGTCACACTGGGACAGCAGGAAAACAGAGCAGCCTGATCTTACACGGTGCTGATTTCAGCACTAAAGATGCTGATAATGACAACTGCATGTGCAAATGTGCCCTCATGCTAACAGGAGGTAAGTCCTGCAGGGCCATTCTCTAAGTTATGTTTCATTGGTTTGAGGCTTGAGGTTTCTTATCTATGAGAAAAGACTGTGATCTTCTGGTCAGGAAACTTAAGAGCAAGTCCCTAGAGATCATTTTGTTCTGACCGCTAATTTACCATATGTTCCTGTGCAGGACATTGCTAGCATATTTAGGAGTTTGCCTCTTTCCCCCAACATTTATGGTTGGGGGTGTGCTAAGCTTAGTTCTGAATAGCTTCTTGAACCTCTTAAAGTCCCAGTTATTCTACCTTCTGAATACTCATAATGATACCCATAGTGAAATGAACAACAGTTTGAGGATTCAGCATACAGATAAAACAAAAAGCCAAAATTTCTTTCAAAGTGCTTTACAACTGTGCAGTAGAGTTCATTGAAGAATAAAGAGGTGTAGCTAGATCTAAAGTTATACAATTCAGACTAGCTATACCAGGGCTTTACATCAAGGTATTGACTTCTGCAAGACATTTGAGCTGGTATAAGAGATACCATTCAAGAATAGTGTATCACTGAGTAAGAAAGTTAATCCTATTGTACTTTTTAAATATTTTTCAAACCTTTGATTGTGTCAAAGAGAAACTGTCTATTTAGTACTAGCTTATCTATAATACTTCTTCAGCACTTACTCAGTGTTACCCTTCTTGGCAAAGAAAGAGCAAACTCTTCAGCCTCGGCTTCAGGGCCTTGGTTAGACAGTGGCACCTACCTTGAATTAAATAAAGTGATATTTTAATTTTATTGAGTTTTATGTCTACCTTTTATTATAGTGAGTGGTACTGATTTCCTCATTAAAGGAATGATGTAAACTTCGCATTTTAAAAATAATTCACAGTATTTGATATTTAACAAATCATTGATTTAAAGCAAACTATTAAATATTAATAAATGTTATAAATAGGCATGGCAAAACCTGTGAATGAAGTTGATAAGTGACTGATTGAAGTCTAAGAAACACTGAACTAAAATCGGATGGTAAATGGTGTAGCCCAAAAATGTCATAGGCTCTGGCAAAAAAGGAGTTGGCGCCAAACAAAATTGTAAAGGAAACTTTTTTCCCATGTTTCTCTTCTCACAGTTTTAGTGTTGTTTCCCTCTCTTAATGGAATAGTAATTAATCCCACCTTCAACTGTCTGATTCTCTCTCTGTGTTAGCCTACAACAAAACGTTTTCATGCTAGCAAGGAAAAAAAAACTCTTTAACATTTTACTTCTCTAAATGTGATATTACTATCATTATTATTACATATTACCTGTTACTGAATATGTTGTACCATTTCCTTGAATTTTAAACTAACTTTGTGAGATAAGCTGGGAGAGAAATTCGAGTCTCCGTTTTATACACAAGGAAAACAGAAGTAAGTAAATGTTCGCCATTTTATCCTAAACATCTAGCTCAGTAGATTGTGACACCTAGGAACTCAATAAAATATGTGGTGCATGAATGAAGGAATAACCATCTTGTAATCCATGAAGTCAGTTTCAAATTTTGAAGCCAATGAAATTAATCACAAGGTTGACATTTTTCTCGTCAGTTAACAAAGTATGGCAGAATGTAGAGGAAAGGTTTTGGAGAAATCTTTCCACCTTCATCCCCATTCATAGGCCCTCCATCACTACCATCACCAAATCACATTCCATTTTGATTCCCACCCACTCCACTTAGAGTAACATCTTTTCAACATGAGACCAGCCCTGTTATGATTCTGCCTCTATCATATTCTTCTCCTTAAGCTTTAAACATGCCATTTTGGCATCACATTCAACTCCATCAAACAGTTAAAAGTCTTCTTTTGTGCAATTTTATGACCCCTCCCCCCAAATAGTTGTTACAAATTTAGAATATTTTTTTAAATGGTACCCACAAGTTAGGTTTTGAACTTTTTTCCTGAAAGAAAATATTTCTTTTCATTACCTCTCTGATCCCATAAATGAAATTGTCAGCAACTCTATACAAGGACAAAAGGACTTTGTCCAGCTTTTTGCCCATTTTAATATAGAAATACACTTCACTTTCTCCATGTCTGTTTTTACAGATAATTTTTCTTATCAAATAAATATAGCACATGTAATACCAACAGTAAAATCTTTCAAACGTTTACTTAGAGTAGTGTTCCAATATATTCATATTCCTGTGATAATAATGAAAATATAGAGCAAAGCAAAGAGGAGAATGCACCTCTTGGTGCATTGATGTTGTTGGTTGTTGATGAGAAAACTTCATTGCTCAGGTTTATGATTTTATTTCTGCTTCAGGTGATTGAACTTTGTCATGTTCTTTCATCCATAATCATTCTTGGACCTGCTTCTTACCCACCAATAAACACATGTGTTTGGGAGAGAAAATTTCCACTTACTGCTTGGGCTGGAATAGTCTAAGTAAATGTGTTTTTGTAATAAATGCCATTACCCTTTCAAATATCCTTTTGAAAGAATCCAGGGCTTGCAAATCTATTCACTCTGCAAAACGAATATGTGGAATTTAGATAGCTAAGAACTGAAGAACATAAGAATGAACGTCATTGGCAGTCCAGGTAACTTGAGTATTACCTGGAACCTATGTCCTCCTTAGCTACCCCTCCCCCACCATTTATTCTCTGTTATAGTTCCCCTTAGAATCATTTTCTCCATCTGATGATTTTTCCTCTCTTTTTAAAAAAAAATTTGTATTTGGACTTCTTGCATATTTAAAATAGTCTCTTTTAAGCAGAGAGATTTCATACTCCTTGAAACTAATAATTCTTAGTTCTCTATCATCAATTAAAGCCTTGTTTTATCTTATTTATTTATATATTTTTCCATTGTTTCTTCTAAAAGGAATTAAGGATAAAGTAAAATTTATTGCCTGTTTAACCATCCTAAATAGTTTTCTTCAAGTACATGGAGGGATTTTTGTTGGAGAATGTGGTATCGTTGTTACCCTTATCTGTCAAAGACTGAAAAACAAGAGATAGGCTTAAGTGAAAGCAGAAGGTATTTCAGCTGGACATAAGGTAGGACATTTTGATCTTTCCTCCTTCTTCCCTAACATCCTAACTTCTTAGCTATCTTCTATCAACTTAACATATTTTTATTGAGTAACTGTTAAGAATCAACTGCTATTAGAAAAATGAGCGAGACAGAATAGGTATTGCATCTATTAAGGAAGACCATTAACAAAAAGTAAACAGTAAGGAACACAATTTCAAGTCATAGCAAGTTTTAGGGACAAAATATAACATGTGATAGAGTTATTGGAAGAAGGGGAAAGTGACTTTAGATGGAGTGTCTAGGGATCAAAGACTGGAATGAGTTCCAGGAAGGATTGTGCATGTCTAGTTATGGACACCTTCAAGAAGAGGATATAAAGGTAGTTATTTGGAAGAGTTTATGGATGCATGATCCTATAGTTCCGTGTCTGGATAAGATTCTCTCTCACATATTCTTCTGGTTCTGTGATTTTATTATTCCACGTACTCATTGTGGCTGCAGTTGAGTAAAACAAGTAGTATTATTCAGTGCACTGATTGTAATTCTTAGCATATTATTAGTGGAAAGAGAGTATATCAGACTTAAAAAGCATATTTGCATCAATAGAAATAGATACCACAATGTTTTATACCTTTTTTCCCAGAAGAATATGTATTTGTTTCTACCTTACCAGAAATTCTTCCATCCAATTTAAATATTGAATAATTTTTATGTTTCATTACACATTTATGGGACCAGACTGTATATTTCAAGATAAAAATTACCACACACATTTCCTATGGAACTGACCCCTTAATTAATCATTAGAGATGATTTGTCAGCATACATATAGAAGCCAGAAAATATCAGTGTTCTGTGATTCATTGACCTTAGGAAAATTTGTGAGTTTTCTCCTGTTTCCCGCTTTATATAGGATATTATGACACATCTATATATTTCAGTAGTGGGAGAGATAAATTTAAGAGGTGATTATAGGAAATATTTTCTTAGTCCCATAGGAGAGCCCTTCTTGTGCCCTCTTTAGCCCAAGGAAAGGAATCAGTTTCATTATAAACTTAATGTTTTCTCTATTATTTAACATTTAGAAAATGAAAATGTAATATCATTCAATGCATACTTTTGTTTATATGATTTATTGTTTATAAATATAAATTTGCAAAAAAATAGGTGACTAAAATTATGAAAGTGAAAACTTTTTCTCATTGGATTGTCACATTCAAAGCAAACTTACATTCAAAGAAATCATGCTCTTTGGTACCAAATTAGCATTCCTCAAAATAATTTTTTCTGAAAGTCTGTTAGAAACTATAATTATTAAAGGTTGCCAACCAAAAAAAACCTAACAAAACGTGGTATTGTTTTGCATTCATCTCCTTACCTTTTCTTTCAACACAATTTTCATATTTGGTATATAATATAAAAGCTATGTAAAAATGTGACCTAACCTTCTGCAGAAAGAATCTGTTGTGATAGAAACTCCAAACTCTTTTCCCACGCATAAACTATGTCAGCTGACAGACAAGACTTTGCTAAAGCTAACAAAGGATATTCTCAGTTCAATTCTAAGAGACGGGTAAAGCCATATGCATAAATTCTTAGTACACCCTAGAACTAGCAGATACTAGCAGTAGAGAGTTGATAAATGCTTGCCTTGCTTGCTATATAATCTTAAAGAAGACAAAGAAAATGAAAGAAATTAACAGCCTCCCTAAGTGGTAGACGTGACAAGATCTTTGGGAAAATATAATCATCTTACAGTTTTTGATAACCCAGGAAGGATGTGCTAACCATTGTCAGATAACTGGCATTCCCTAGGTTTTAAGGCAAAAATGTTGAGAGAAAAGACCCATATGGACAATTTAAGGTTGACCACAGAACTCTACATTGCATTATTTTATTTCAAAGCAATTTCTTATTTAGTACATAATCTCTAAGCCTATTCCACAAAAGTGTTTAGTCCTGAAAGGCAGAGACTTCATACTCCACCACTGTATCCTCAGTGCCTGGCTTATAGGATGTGCTCAATAAATATTGATTAAATGAATGAATATGCTATCAGAGACTCTGAAAGGACATTGCAAAATCACAAATGATCCTGGTGAGAAGACATAAAAATAAATCAATATGAGTATGAGTGTGACTTTTTCATGAACTTAGATTTAAAATGCCCAAGTATTTATGTGTAAATTTGCATGCACACACATGGAACAAAGGGATGAATATTGAAGACTGGGACTGAATTTTAAGCATAACCAAACCCCAGAAGACTAAACTCCAAATTGGAAAACTTTTAGTGTTAGGTTTGTAACTTTCAAATAAATTTAAACATCCTAAGTGCAAAATTTAGGATTATAGCCCTACTTTCTGGGAGGACATTTTCCCTCATTGGAAAAATAACAAATAATATCAGAAAATGTCTTATTAAAAGATTAGTTTGGAAAAAGGTGAATCAGAACTGATAAACATATAGCACCAGGCTGCCACCAAAGGTTAATAATTGACGGTGGATGAGAAATAACCAAACACTTAATTTTGCTTATATTTTACTCTAATAATAAATAACATAGTATCTATTGCACTGTTAGTGTATAACAGTCATTTCTGCATTATCATAAATGACATATACTTAATAATTTATATGACACTTCCACAAACCCTTTGAAATAGAGATCTTTGGCAAGAGTTAAGATATGGAAGAGTTAGATAAGTTGCCTGAGGTCACAGAATTAATGTCAGGGGTAGGATTTGAAGGCGATCTCCAGATAAGCCATTACCTTATCCACGCCTACTGCCATTCTTAAAAGGAATGTCATTCAAAGACAAGAATTTAGCTTTGTTTTACTATTTACAGCACATTTTCATGAGAATTTCCTCACTCCAACATGGTTAAAAGTGAAATGAAGTCCAAGGGAGGAAAGAGGCAGTAAGAGAATACCTAAAGGATTTAAACAAATTGAAGATTATCAGCCAGGATAAACAACTTTTTTATCTATGGAACAAAAAGAAGAGAGAGGGAAAAAAGCCAAGTCCTTCACTTGAAGGGGATATGGTATGAAATGACAGAAGGAATGCAGACCTCTGGATAGGTCCTTTGCCTCCTGCACAGAAGAACATGCAGCTGCTCCTTGGCTAGTTATGGGTAGGGCCAACTTTGTACACGTGAACTCAGCGAGTGATTTTCATGATAATCCCACTGATAGCTATGCATCAATCAGTTTTTTTCAGCCTCATCCTTAGTTAGTGACAAAAGAGGAAAATTCTTATTCTCTAAGTTCTTTTGCATATTGCAGACTAGAATGTATGCATTGAAAATGAATGAAAGAAATTCATAACCACAGAGATATCTTTTTATTTTGCTGTACTTTTTACCTTAGAAAAGAAGTGTTGAGAGACATTTTGTTTAGGATCAGAAGAATTTGAGACTTAGATTTCCTGACTTTCAAATAAATTTGAACTTCCTGAGTACGAAGTTTAGAATCAAGTTCCTGTTTTCTGGGCAGAGTTTCATTTATTGGTGATAAAATGTGAATTTTCTGCTTCAAAGATAAAAGACTCAAATGATTTTTAAAGGCCTGGGAAGCCCAAGATAGTTATTACAAAACTAAATTTTAATGAGTTAAGTGTAAATGAATTAGAAGCATGCATCTCAGATTTCTTATTAAAATATACATGAGGTTACAGGTTATAAAGAAAAATGCTTGGCAGACTACATCTCAACAACTGCCAATCTTAAAACATTTAAGACATTTTATCAGCTGTCCCAGCAGCAGATGGAAGCTGCTGCTTTCTTCCATCCTTTGTTTGCATCACTGAGTTCTTTTAAGCTTGAAGTGCCTCTTCTAGATTAACTTCTTTAACATATTGCTCATCTGTTATTCCTAGGCACTTACAGAACAAAGTACAAAGTTATTATTTCCCCAGGATTATAGAAGATATATAATTCAGCTATTTGGTATCTTATCAGAGAGGAACTGCAAACCCAGACATACTCCTTGATATGTTCACAAGAACACCTTCAATCTATGCAAATTTATATATGTTCTCAGTACCCATGAATACATATGATTATCTGTGAATGTCAAAGAGTATATATACCAGGAGTCTACTGTACTTTTTGTCTGCTTTCTATAAATATGCTTTAAAACCACACCTTTTCAGGATTTATGTTTAAAAGACCTGGTCATGCTTAATTTTTTCAAGGAGAGGTAGAAAGTGGACAAACTGAAGTATTTGATTCCTTGAATCAAATCGACAACAAGAAATTCCTCGTTGTTCCTTGTCAGAGAAAATAGAGAATACTTACTTGCACAGAAATAACTATTTTTGTGACCTTGAAGTTCAGAGTATTTTATAAAGGACACTACAGCTGAAATTGTCATGAGAAATAATTGCCCTTTTATTTCATTTTCTGCCATCTTAATTCACCGTTTTTATTATTATCAATTGCTCTCTGATAGTCCTTAGTGTGCATGGCCCACTGGTCTTAAGATAAAGAGATAAGCAAACACCTTAACCTCTTTGATTTACAAATGAAATAAAAACAAATTATTGAAAACAAAACCCATATTAGGTACTTAAATGCCATGTCTTTACAGTGCAAGCATTGAATAACTGTACTCATTTGGGTCCAAATTATTTTCATATTTCTCTAATTAACCCTACCAAACAAATAAGGAAATATGTTGGCACTGATGTCGGTGTTCATTATTAAATCATCGTGGTGCCCCCATAAGATCTAATCCTTTTTATTCCTGCTCTGAAGTTTCTTCCTGCTTCCTAGATAACTTACACAGGAGCACTTAGATAGGATTTTACAGGCTTTAATAGTACACCATCTTATATGATCCTTGCAACTGTGCTATGAAAATGGTTAATTAGACATTTATAATCCACAACTTAGGAAATGAGGAGGTAAGTGACTGTGTGACGTTGGAAAAATTCCTAAAACTACTTGAGCATCTGTGTCTTCATTTTAGTACTTGCCAAACCACATAGGGCTGTTTGGGGAATAAAATGAGAAAATGCATATAAATATTTTAGCAGAGTCCCTGACACATATTAACTGTTCAATAAATATCAACTATTATATATACTATTGCCTAAGATCCCTTAGTTATTAATTGGTGAAGTTGGCATCAAAGTCAGGTCTTCTAGTTTCTGGTCTGGTGCTCTGGACTCCCCACTGCTCACAAGAACATTTCTAAACATACAATAAAAACCTCCATGTTCTCTCTCCTGTTTATTTTGCTAGCCCTGTATTCTCCAACCCCTTACCCACTGGCATTCCAGCCAAGCCAAGCTGCTGGCAGGCACTCTCTCCTGCTCTTCCAGAGTACATACTGTCTTTAGAATCTCTTTCTATCCAGTGAACTCATACCCATCCTTCAGGATCCAGCTCAAGTGATGAGTGCACCTTATGGACCCACAAACAGGACCTTCTGCCTCTGTTCCTGAGATATTCTTCTTCTCTGTTAAATAGCTATCATCTCATTTTTTAACAGTGTGTTGTTTCTCTCCTATTCAAAATTGTATATTTCTTAAAGTCAAGAGTTTTGTTTTATGCAACTCTGAAACTTATGCCTGTCCATTGGTCAGTATTTGTTGAATTGATTCTGGATTCAATTTCCTCCCCTTCATCATGCTGCCACATATGTTCAGGGTGGCTTTGGCAGATCACACTCACAGAGTGAGGGCTCTAAATAATATTTGATTAAACACTTAATCTGGCAGATCTGTTTCCCCTGGTTAAATATTGGTTCCCATTCCTAGAGAATGTTTCACTTGTTCACCTGATGACAGACAAGTAGACTGGATAGATTATAAGTTTTTCCACATTGTTCAGCTTTCCACCCAGATTGCCATTTCTCCACCTTCATTTCCTGTAAGTCTCCCCCTTGTTCACTATATACCAGCTACAGTGATGTTCTTTTAGTCTCTAAAACCAAGCTCTCTTTCTTCGTCATGGCATTGACATGTGCTATGCTCTTAGAAGAGTCTTTCCCCATCTTCACATGACTTTCTCCTCATCCTTCAGGTCTCATTAAATATCACCTTCTACCGTGAACATGAAGAGTCAAATAGGTCTTTTGTTATTCTACTTCATAGCTCCCTGATTCTAACTCCCCCTCTTCCTTCTCCACCTCCTCCTCCTCCTCTCTCTCTGCTTCCCCTTCTGCCTCCTCCTCTCCCTCCTCCTTTTCTTCTTCCTTTTCTCCATCATCATCATCATGATTTGTAAGTATTTTATTTATTTGCTACTATTTTTGTCTATTTCTCACATTAGGAGTAAGCTCCATGAGGGTAAGGACCACATCTGCCTTGTTAAGTGTTATATGACAACACTTCATGATAAATTGAATTATTTGAATAAATAAAGAAAAAATGAATACAATAAACATGGATTTATACATTCAGGTGTCAATCAAATGTAGCTTTTTTAGTAAACTAGGCTAATTCAGACCATGGAGGCTTATAAGGAGAAACAATCTGTCAATAAGCCTATAGTCCCTTGCCAGTCATTTGTTAAGCAGACTGTTAGGTGAGGCACTAAGGAGAGGCAATATGGACCATACCTTTTCATTGCTCTTAGGATAGTGAACAAAATACTGTGCAATTTGGTCTTCAGACCCTCTCAACTTCAGGCTGCTGTTTCTCTTATGAAGGTTGACTGAGCCATACTGGTCTTCTTTCAGTGTCTCCAAAATGCCGTTCTTCTTACCAAACTTTACTCATTAGAAAAGATACATAAGATCAATTTATCCTATTCCCTCATGTGCCCCTGCTCTTTCTTGTTTCTTTCCTAAGCTCATCCTAAGTTGCCTGATGAATGTATCCTTCAGCCTGTGGCTTTCATTGCCAGGCTTCTGTTTTGCAATAGACCTCTGCCTTCCCAAGCTCTTCCAGAACTCTTATGACTTTCTATAAACCAAACGAAACCACACACTTTTACCCTGAGTATCGTGATGTAACTTGAGGGATCATTCTATGATTTGTAGTAGTTCTCAACAATAGGTGACTGTGTTTATGTTAGAGACCATAGTGGATATTTGAAAGACTATGAAAGGCTCATTAACATGATGGAAGAGTGCCTCAAGAAGGTCATAGAAAAGGAGGAGAAAGTTAAAATGCTGAAGCAATCAAGTTGAGTTTCATTTTGTCCTTTGAAAGTCTTATGGGTAAATAAATTCCCTAATATTAGAATGCCTTTCGTAATGTAAATAGCATATTTTTACTAGTTGTACTTACCAAAAAATTTTAAAGGAATTAATTTTAAGAAGAAAAAGGTGGAATTTTATAGTTTCCTCCTTCCTTGCCAAGTAAGAACTTTCTTGTCCCTTGTGTTTTGACTGCATTAACATCTATGTTGTTTGCATACAGTTGGTAAAACATTAAACACAGTGTCTTTCCAAATTCATTGGCATACCTTACTTTTTCCTAGTATGAATTAGTGATTAATACAGCTTGTTAGGCTTCTAATATAACTTTATAAACACAACCCAGCTGTATTCATCCTCTAAAATTGAAAAATAAGAACTTGCTTTTCTCCATTTAACTTTTTCTAAAGTTTCTGCAAGATGATGCTCATGTTACAGTTAAACATCAGCTGTACAGCTTTCTCTTTCTTTTGTTATTAGTCCCTTAGGTATAACTCTGTAATCAAAGGGAGGTCAACTGTATCCAAATACAAATATGCCAGAATGTCTTTGGCATAAATCTCTCCCTAAAGATTTCAGTAGCATTACTTCAGAAGAGGGAGAAAAAGTACTATGGTTTATCTAAAAATCTAAGAACTTAATTCATTTAAAAAATAAAATACTGAGTTAACCTTGCAGGGAGCTATGTGAGCATAGGATCTCTATGTTACTCATCATTTTTCTTTTTACTAAGTTTAGAAAGAACTTGAACAATCACAGAAAACAATACTGCTATATAGGAACTATATGGCTACTATTGATGAATACTTCCCATATTGCTATAAACAACAGAGAGAGCATAACAATTCAAATTCATAAGTCATTTTCCTGTATCCAGTTAATTTCAGAAGCAGCTGAGGGCCACTTCTTGGCAAAATTATGAAGTAGATGGGGAACATTTCTTTGTATTTAGATGCCAGTTGTCTAAGCTTCTGAACTTCATTGCTAATAATTAATTGTTCTGTTTCCAATAACAGGCTTCGGGTGGAATGCCTCTTAAGGGTTTCATGTTATATGCCCTTTGTGTGAATCCAGGCCTGACTGTATCACATCTTGAAGCCCAGATGCTTCCTGCCATTACTTTGGGAAATGAGTCCCAATGGAGTGACACTGAAAGTTGATTTTCATGAGAGCATTCCTCTTTCTGATTTTTTGTACACTGTCTAAATTGGATGCCATTTAAAACAATTTCACTACCAAGAAGATATTTGTTGAATACCTCCCATTTGCAAGTAATCATAAGTATGAATAAACTTCCCCTCAGTTAATGGCATTAATTTCCAAATGTTCAATTTACTTATGTAATTGTTTCTTCTCCTTCTTCTCTCTTTCATTATTAACTGATTTTTCAGGCTGGTGGTTTGATGCTTGTGGCCCATCCAATCTAAATGGAATGTTTTATACAGCGGGACAGAACCACGGAAAACTGAACGGAATAAAGTGGCATTACTTCAAAGGGCCCAGTTACTCCTTACGTTCCACAACTATGATGATTCGACCTTTGGACTTTTGAAGGCATGATGTCAAAAGCAATTTAAAAGACCACAAAGAAATCTGGAGAAGCCACCAGATGAGAAACTGCTTGGAAACTTCTGAAGCAAACAATATCGTCTGCCTTCCAACAACAAGTAGCAGTTGTGTGAAGTCATCAAGGTTCTTGACTGTGAATTTGGAACCTTTTGAGTTCACAAAAGCCTTGCCTTGGGGTGACTGTGTTCATGTGGCTTGACTATAGAGAATGCCACTCACTGTCATGCTTTAAAAAGGGAAGAAACTATTCAGCTCACTGTGCTTCAAACTACTACTGGATCTTATTTGGGAACTATGGTAGCCAGATGATAAATATGGTTTATTTCATATAAAACCGAAGAAAAAGACGAAGATGAATAACAACAGAAAGAATATACCTGAAGAATAAAAACAGGCCTGCCGTAATCCTTTGGGAAAGATGTACTATGCCAGTGAAATGGTGTTATTTCTATGCAAACCTACTAACAATAAGTTTGTACTGTTGCACAATTTTAATAAAAATTCAGGAAGAACGGTATTGCCCTCTTGAGTTGGTTAAATGGATTTCAGAAGCTTAATTCCTAAATCATATTTACTAGTTGATTTCAGTTAACCCATCTTCAAATGTAAATTCCATTTTGGTAAACTATAAAGAATTGTAGTGCATGAAGGATAGCAGTGTGAGGTAGAAACACACTCCATTACTCTTTGATTTTTTGATATGGTTTTCAGAAAAAATGGACATAATCAAGTATGGACATATGAGGTGAAAAATTATCCCCCCATGCTACAGTTTTCATTTATTTTAAAAATCAACTGACTGATATATAAATATATTTATAGCCTGAGTAAAGTTTAAAAAATGTGAAATATATCATCAAGCCCTTAAAATAATATACATGCGTTTAATATTTCCTTTGATATTATACATGAAAGCAGTATTTTAGAGTGTATTAAGTTGAAATAAAACTAAGTAGACTGGAACACTTCATTTTACAGTATCTTCTTGCATGTGTACACTTAAGTGTAGCTTTATTATTTTTAAAATAATTACCTTCAGTTCTTTACAGTGTTATTTCATGCTAATTTAATTTTTGCTAATTAACTGAAACTTGCTTTCCAGATTCACCCTGTTCCAGTTTCTATAAAAGATACACTTTGAAGTCTATGAAAAATGAAAGAAGAATTATAAATATCATTGTACATAGCATGTTTATATCCACAGTAAACCTAATAGCTGTTTAATCTGGAATATGCAACACTGTCCTCAATTGATGCAAATAAACACATTTCCAAAAAAAATCTACTATACCACTTTATGAAATATGTTATTTCTTCATATTTTTCTCCCTTGGACTCTGTTTTCTTAGGCAATTCCTGATTCTAATACATTATCATTAGGGAAGAAAATTGGCAAACTTTTTATTATATGTTAAGGAAAACACATGCACAAAAAAGAAAATTAATCATAGTCACTTGACTAAAAAAATTCTAATTACTAGCTGCTATAAATCTCTTATTAATGAAAATATTCCTATGGGATAATCTATTTTAAGTGAGTTTGGGGGACAGATTTTTGTGGCAATTTGAAGTTACTACAGTATTTTATTAGGAAGTTCTTTCTGCCTCTAAGTGTTCAAGGTTACAAGAGTGAACAGTTATCAAAACATGAGGTATGCTATGAGATAAGGAAATTGAAATCCATATTGGGTCTCCTTTCTTAAAAAAACAAAAGTTTTTATCAGGGCAATAATACCAGTTTTAGACCTGGTGACGATCTATTATGCCTTTGTGGCTTTCCTCCATTGGAGAAAATAAAGCTACCCACATTTTTAAGAAATTATTTTTTAAAGTTTACCATCAAGTGTTTATATTCTTGTGTGTGTATACAAACCTGTTTTGCCTTACAAGTGATATTCGCAGGTATTCCCCTGTTTTCCTATTCCTGGTGACTCCTTCACAGTACCATTTAGCCTCTCCCTCTAAAGACCTTCTTGATTGTTTTCATTTAAGTGAGTGAAAGTGTTTTGTTTTTTTGTGTTCCTACAGATATTTTTTTACCAGTCTTTTGATAAGTAATACTATTTCCCAACTCATAATACAAAAATAAAAGGAAATAATGAAAAAAAGAAAGAAAGCATGATATTTACTGTTATCTTGGTTTGAAAAATGAAATATTTCCCATTATTTATAATAAAGCAGTATAAAGCATTTTATGCCTCCATATGTGCACTATGTAATGCCTGCATGTTTGTGGTCATTTAACGTGTATCCTTTGCATTTAACTATTTGGGATAAGATAATTAGGTAATAGGATTTTGTCTTTAAATTTTTATGTTAATTAAATTCATTTAGTTTTTATGCCAATTTCTTCACTTCCTTTGCAGCTCTATTTGGTTTAAATAAAATTGAAAGGAATATATTCGTGCAACTCCATCTCATTTAAAATATTTTACAGGTTTTAAAATTAGAGATATATGAAAGTGTGGGCTCCATGAAAAAAAAAAAAACCCTACTAAATGAACTAAAGTCTCAATCTTTGAAAAATTTTTCAGTCTTAGATGTGATAAGAAAGCTTAACTCCCTTAGAACATTAGATCAAAACAATGGGTATGTGTCCCACATCTCTACTGTATGATTATTATGTCCTGTCAATTATTATTTTTAAAAATTTCTTGTGTTTTTTTCTTATTGAATGATTCTTTAAATTTTATAGTGCTTTACAATTTGCAAAAGTTTTATATGTAAAATTTAATACATTTTTTAATGCCTTTTTTTTTAACGCTACCCTCGTATTGCCTTTTCCTCTCCCCACTGGTAACCACTAGTTTGTTCTCTATATCTGTGAGTCTGCTTCTTTTTTGTTTTATTCACTAGTTTGTTGTATTTTTTAGATTCTGCATATAAGCGATATCATACAGTGTTTGTCTTTTTCTGACTTATGTCACTTAGCATAATGCCCTACAAGTCCATCCATGTTGCTGCAAATGGCAAAATTTCCTTCTTTTTTAAAGATGAGCAGTATTCCATCGTGTGTGTGTGTGTGTGTGTGTGTGTGTGTGTGTGTGTGTATGTATCTCCCATCTTCTTTATCCATTCACCTGTTGATGGACACTTAGGTTGCTTTCATACCTTGACAATTATAAATAATGCTGCTATGAAAATTGGGGTGCATGTATCTTTTCAAATTAATGGTTTTAGTTTTGGTTTTGTTTTGTTTTGTTTTGTTTCATTTTGTTTTGTTTTGCTCTGGTTATATACCCAGGGGTGGAATTGCTGGGCCAGATGGTAGTTCTGTTTTTAGTTTTTTTGAGAAACCTCCATATTGTTTTCCACAGTGGCTATACCAATTTACATTCCCATCAACAGTGTACGAAGGTTCTCTTTTCTCCACATCCTCATCAACATTTATTATTTGTGGTCTTTTTGATGATAGCCATTTTGACAGGTGTGAGGTGATATCTTGTGGTTTTGATTTGCATTTCCCTGATGATTAGCAGTGTTGAACATCTTTTCATGTGCCTATTGGCCACCTGCATTTCCTCTTTGAAAAAATGTCTATTCAGTTCTTCTGCCCATTTTTTGATTGGATTGTTTGTTTTTTGATGTTGAGTTGTATGAGCTGTTTATACATGTTGGATATTAACCCCTTATCAGTCATGTCATTTGCAAATGTTTTCTCCCATTCAGCAGGTTGTCTTTTTGTTTTGTCAGTGGTTTCCTTTGCTTTGTAAAAGCTTTTAAGTTTAATTAGGTCCCATTTGTTTATTTTTGCTTTTATTTTCTTTGCTTTAGGATGTCCTTTCAATTATTAAATGCTGGGTTACTATATGACAATTGACAATAAATTCTGGGAACTCAGTGTGAATAATAGGATGCATTTTGAATATCTGAGTTTGGTATAAAAGGGAAAGAGCAGAAAGGAGGGTACCATTATCAGCTATTTCTACCACAGAACTAGGGCTACCTTACCTAAGTTCCTCTTATGTAAGTTAAATTTTAAAATACATGTATGTTTCCTGCATATGCTGTAAGGAACCAGAATTGCCTTTAGAAAAATGTACTAAAACATTCTAAGTTAAAAATGGGCTTAAAAGAAAATATTACAAGCACATATAGGAATATGTGTGTGCTTTAATACAATGTCTACACATCAAAACATAAATATAAAAGTTTAGAGAAGAAAATTATTAAGGCTCTAAATTAACTTGAATGTTTCCATTAGGAGAAAGGTATAACAATAATATTCATAATGCCTTGCTAGATTGTAGTTACACTGCTCTCCCATTAGGAAATTATTTTATGGGTTTAATGGGCAGAGTGTGAATTATTTTTAACAAACATAGTAACCAACTACTTAGCATCCAGATGAAGCATTGAGAAGGTATTAAGGACATAGGTGATTAAGGCATAAGGCAATTTACAATCAGTGAGAAAAATAAGCAAGTTACATTAATGAGCAGTACAATAAAATTGAAATTAATGAAATTAATGTTTGTGTAAGCTGCCACAAGCATACTGAGATAAGAGTGATTACATGCTGAAAGTTATGTTGTGTACAGTTGTGTATAATAATAATAATAATGTGTAAGGAAAACAAATGAGTACTAACTCAGTAGTAAATTTTATATGTACATATTTTTAAAATTTGAAGAAATATGTAGGCCTCCCTCAATTTATATAATGCATTGTATAAAAGATGGCGTCTGAGCTTTGTTTTGAAGGTTTATTGGGAGTTTGCAGAGAAATAGAGGAGGAACTGCAAAGGTAAAGATGTCAGAAAGCATGGAGTTTTAGGGAACTCCAAATTATTTAGTATGAATGGACTGTGAAATTTATTTGAGAGAGGGGCAGCAGGAGATGAGGTTGGAGATAGGACTAGATAAAGAGAGAATATGTCATTTTCCTAAATTTAGGCATTATTTCATTATTAAAGGGAGACAATGAAGGTTTTTGCACACTTAGAAAGACTATACTTGCTGCAATTAGTGGATGCATTGCAAACAGGTAAAACTGGAAAAGTGTAGATCACTGAGGACACTGTGATACAAACCTGTTAAAGTGAGGACCTGATCATAATACAATATGAGTGGACTGGATAAGCTGAATTTTGAGAGGTTTTAAGGAAAAAGAATCCAAATAATTTAATGATTAGATGGAAGGTGGACAGGGTCAAGGTCATTCCAGATTTTTGTCTTGGTTAGTTAGATAGAAGATGCAAATGTCCAAAGTAGGGAACACATGACTGGGGAGCTGGCTAATGAGCTCAATTTTACATGTTGAGTTAGAGATACTAGTGATTCAAGCTTGATAATGGGATATATGTGTCTCAGCTCAAGCAGGACTAACGTGGAAGCTATTGGACTCTATATTATCTAGGCAAAAATTAAAATTACTAGATGAGATTATTTCAAGAGAGTATATAGTGAAATAGATCTTAGTGAAACACTTGTGGACCATAAAAATTTTAAGGAGCAGGTAAACAAAGAGAATTCAAAAAGAAGATGAGAAATTACAGCTAGATAGACAAGAGAAAAATCATCAGGAGGGAATGGCATTAAGGAAGTCAGGTGAGTAGATGCATCAAGAATCAGGAGTCTCTAACTCACCATAGAGGGTGGAGGCATTATGATTGAAAAGTGTCCATTAAATTTGGTATTCCAGGGACCATTGGTGATTTTTGTAAGGTCAGAATTAGGGGTGTAAGTGTTAGACACCAGATAGCAAGAGGGTTATGAAAGGTAAGGAAAAGAGAAACATTAGAGTTTACACCCTTCTTATTTAGAATGACTTCTAGGATAGCATTATAAGTTGGGGGCTCATTAGAAATGCAGAATCTCAGACCCCATCCCACTACTTAGAATCTTCATTATAATAAGATTCTTTAGTGACTCGTGGACATTAAAGTTTGAGCAGCTTTGGTTTAGATTAGACTTTCAAAAAGAAGGCTGAGAATAGAAGGAGACAGGGAACTAGAGGGACAGGAATGGTTTTTAGGATGACAGGTGTATGAATGTACATGTAGGCTAAGGAAAATGAGCCTTTAGAAGAACTGAGGTTGACAGAAGGAACAGAAAGGTCCTTGATGGAACGAGTGTTTTAAGGTGACTGAGAGCATGTGATATTGGGAGTTTGAAAAGGAGAAACATCACTTCCTCTAAGAGAAGAGACTAGGAAAGAATGATATGCTGTAGGAGGGACAGCCACCTAATGGCCTCTATTTCATACAGGAAGTGAAAGGGAAGGAAACTTTATGAGAGTGTGGGCAATTCAATTAAATAGAGTTTAAAAACAGATTTAGAATAACCACTTAGGGTAATGGAAGAACTAAACGTCCAGAGTCACAACTTTACCAAGTGCTTCTAAAGGTTTAATTGAGATTGGAAATCATGAGTGTGAACAGACTAATCTACTTTTCCTAGTGATTTTCATATGTGTGAAAAGAATGAAATAAAGAGCCTTGCCTAAAAGCTCAGTCCATCACACCTAGGTCACTTACAGCACCTAGTGCCCACTTCAGCCTACAGCATTCGTTCCTGTGAATGTTCACATCCAGGAAAACCGTCTCCTGTTTGAAGTTCACCCAGGTTCCTCTAAACTCAATTACTCACCCTTCTTCTGTGCTCTCATGGCATTTTACTTCTACTTATGTTAGAGGATTTTCATTTTGATTTGTGTTCCAGTCAACTATGAATACGCTTGTTCTCTGTTCAGATAATGAGCATTTTGGGTCAGTGGTCAAATTTAATTAGTTTTTTTTTATTACTAGAACCTAATATTGTGTCTATAACATTATTAAATCTCAGTTAAGTGTCAGATGATTTGCACTTTTTCTGTTCCAGACTATGACTTGATTTCTTATTCTGTGTCTTATTTTACTTTGTGTTTCCAGGAGCCAGTATAACATGAAGAGAGTTTAGATGGTGAGTAAATTGGGTTGGTTGGGTGAGTGGGTGGAGGGGTTGTTAGACCCATGACACATGAATGTAAACTGCAGGAACTCAAAGTGATCTATAAGTCATTTTTTTTCCTGAGAGGTTATATTTTAAGAAAAATGCCTTTCTGCTTCAACAGAGATAATAAAGACACATTTTCCCCCCAAACATCAAAGAACATCAGCTTATTTATATACTAATGAGAATCATGTGGGTTATATTTTTTCAAAAAAAAAAAAAAGTTTTTTTTTGTTTAGAGTATAAGGAACAGCCAGAAACAAGCATTGGATCCTAGCATAACAAAAACATTTACTAATATTTGAGCTGCCTGTGTCCAAACTAGTAATAAACACAACGCGTCTGGTACTCAGAGGACAGCAGCGCTGATCTGAGCCCCACCCCAGGAGGGGACAGCCAGAGCACAGATGACAGCATTTCTGGGGGCAGTGGAGCAGGGGAAAGGAGATGTGGGAATTTCCATTACTGAACCAAAAAAACCCACAAAGGCCTCTGCTATAGTCTCTTCTGGACTATCAGGTTCCAATATTATTGCTTTTATGAGACTGGAGGTTAAGAGTGGCAATGAACCACTTGGAAAGTGTGCCCGGTTTGTAGACAGGGATCAGTAAAACTGTGTTAACTGACAGTCTCGATCTCTGGGCCTCAAAACTGAGAAGTCTCACAGCAGACACTATTACTGCCCTGTGGCGCTTCCTCTCCATAGGAAAGGCTGTGTACTGGGAAAACTTGCAACCTGTGGTTCTCTATCAAGAGTTATGGGTTTTTTTTTGGGGGGGTGGGGGGGGTGTTGTTTTTTTGTTTTTATGTTTTTTGTTTTTTTGGTTGCTGTTGGGTTTTTGTTTGGTCATTTGCTTTGGTTTTGGTTTTGGGTTTGTTTCTTCTGACCAGGAGAGCAGGCTCAGCTGCCCTACAGGGTGACCTAGAAGTGCTGGATGGTTAACCTCGCAATAAACAGTCTTCAACAGATGACCGACACCTGTAGATGAACACCTCAGCTTCTTTTCCACCTGATTGAGGTAACTCCTACACTGTATCCCAGATTGCCCAGCAGAAATGAGCTCCAGTTGCTCACGCTGGCAGCTAGCTTGGTAGCACACTATTTGTTGTCTAATTTTCTTACATGTCTTATCTCCAGTCCTTTACCAGTGTTCCTGGAATCACCTCTCAAATGAACTACTTGCCTTTAACTCCTTTTCTCATGCTCTGCTTCTGGCAGAACCCTAATCAAGAGAAGTCTGCATGCATCAGGTGCACTGTTAATTACTGAGAAACGGAGACGTGCCTTCAGTAAGATTAAGGCCAGTTGAATGAGATCGGTCGCAGAGGAGCCTCTGTGAGGACAGATGGAACTGGTGGTCTCTCAAAGCAGTCATCTAAATACCAGTTGTGAATTGTATTTTATTTCTGTTACCATCATGCGTCCCTTTATAATGTTTTGTTAAATGTGCCAGGCTAGAATCAAATATACCATGGATAATTGAGAGAAGGATTTGTACCCACGCTGTGCTAGAGTAGAAGAGTTAAAAATGATCATTCCTAAGGCAGTTTTGGGGATGGGAGGTTCTCCAAGGGGGAGGTGGACCTGGAGTGATATAAATTAGAGCAGCTAGGTCATATTGCCCTTCCTTGTGAGAAGATGCTTCCGCCCCTATAACCTTGGACTATTTCAGATTAAGGGAATCATCAGATTTCTTTAGGGTGGCCCCAAGTTAAATGCATTCTGTATGTACTGGTTACATTTGCCCAGAACCAAGCCAGTGGCCTACTTCTCTATTCTATACTGCTCTTCACCTCTTCTCTATCAGCATGCCTCTCACGGCTCCATTTTCCTGATACCTTTCTACTGCTCCAACCTCATTCCTCCCTGATTATATAGACTCGGAACACTTTTAGTCCTATAAACCATATAACTCTTTCGTGTTTTTAAAAGTGATGAAATGCAAACCCAAGCTCATTTTCAGTATTACTATTGCAGTGGGAAACATGTATTTGGCTTAAAACATTTCAGTATGTTTCATTGTTTTCCAACACGAAAACCTCATTTGTTTTCTCCAAGAAACATTTTATCAAAATATTTATTTCAAACTGCCATGTCCTTTCATATTATTGCACTGAGCTTTCTGCTCAGTGTCTCACAAGGTCAAGATCAAGGCTTCAGCAAGCTGCATGTCCATCTGGAGCTCAGAAACCATCTAAACTCACTGTTGGCAGAATGAAGTTCTTGAGGTTGTAGAACTGAAGTCGCTTTTTCTTGCCGGATATGAGCTGGTGGCCATACTTGGCTCTCGGCCACTCTCAGGGCAGATTGTCTGTATGGGCTTGCCCTAATCACGTGAGCCCTGTAAATCTGGAACTAGAGGTCAGAGGCAGGAGTGAAATCCATCACATTCACAGTCCTGGGGATTCTACTGGGCAAGTAAAACATGGGGTAAAGAATCTTAGGGGCCAGCAAAGAATTCTGCCTACCAGAGATGAGAAACAGAGGGTATTATAATAATACTCTGCTTACCAGGAATTAGATCTAGTGTTTTGGAAATGGTGTATATTCAATAAAACATTGTCATATATATATATATATATATATATATATATATAGTTAATGTCTCAAGAAACAATCTTCAAGAGAGGACAGATATCTGTAGATAAATATCTCAAGTGAATATATTTTAGAAGATTTAGGCCAAGTACCTAGCGCTGATATTTACCCTGGAAAATTCTCTTATGCTCTCTGAAATTGTTTCCTCAGCTCTTAATCATGAATAATAATAATAATCTTTAGCTGCTTTTTTTTTTCCTTTGCAGTATCATTGTCAGAATCAATGTGATAATTTAAGTGTCTGTTATGAGTATAAATCTCAATTTCACAAGCCCAGACAAGCAAGAAATATCACAATACTTTATATTGCAGTAATGTAATTATATAATACATTATATGTTTTAATCAGCCTAATTTTACTTTTAAATCATCATCAAATCAGCAAGGAAATCACTTCAGGCACTTTGGGGGCTCCCCTACCCCAGCACAGTGTGGAGGTCCTAGAGTCTTACGGAGAGTCAAGGTCACAGAGACCACCTCTCCAGTCATACTCCACATCAGTGACCCCTGAGGCACCCATTGTCACTATGGCAATCTTCTTAATCAGCCCTGGGATGCTAAAGGACTGGGAGCTGGACCCACAATACACTGCAGCCAGACTGTTGTAAATCACATTCTTCAAACACAGAAGTCTCCCCCACCCACGTCCTGCATTTTTGTGCATTTGGATCCCACTGTCAGGAACACCTTCTGTTTTCCACCCTGTGTCCAGAGCTATTGAATATCTCCAAAATATCCTTGAAGATTTTGCTGAAATATTACTTTATTATATCTTCCTCGATCCACAGTTGCCTCATCCCCATGCCTGTGAGTCCGTAATATTTTAAAATCTATAGAAGAACCTAATACAAGGTATTATAGTTACTTGTTAGTGATTGCCTTTCTTTCTTACTAGATTATGCATTCCCCAAGAGAAAGACTCTGTTAATTAATTGTTGTACACCTTAAATGTAGCACTAATGTCAACCTTGTATTGTAGAACATGATACATCAGAATAAATATTTGGTGAAATAATCTCACCATTTTCTCTCCCTCTTTTACACTCTGTATTCCAGTTTCATTGACCTTTCAGTATATTCTGTTGATCTGGTCCTTTCCTTCCCCATACCTTTGTATATTATGTTAATATTATGTATCTGATATATCATATACATGAATACACATACACTATGTATATGATATTGCAGGCAATACTAGGGAGAGAAATCATTATGCTGAAAAGTGGTAAATGAAGGGAAAGAATCAGGCATTTATCCTGCCTATTCTAGATAAACTGTACCTCAGAGTAACTAAATAGTTGATGGGAGTATTTCTCTTTATAGAATGACAGAATTACAATATCACCATTTTACATCCCCTAATGAGCTAGTGGATTTAAGCAATGGCTATTGTCATAATAAAAAGTAAAGAACTAAATACCATATGACTCCTGATTGAATCTCATAACATCGTTTACAAAGCATTCTTGCTGAAAACCAAACCTGAATCCTATCCAACCTCTACATCTAACTACCAGCTTACAGGATCCCTATATAACTGAACAAACTGTAACATATATCTATAAAACAATCAGGGAAATTCAAAAGTGAAATCTTAAAAAGATACGCTATGTCCAAATGGTAGAAGAGCATCAGAGAGCAGGCTTATTAAATTTAAAAGTGTTTTCAACCTCATTCGTAGATTATGCAAATGTTTTTTTTTTAATTTGACTAATAATTTTGCATCTTCCTTCATGTGGTCAGTTTTTCTTGCAAACTGATCAAAAATATTACATTTGAATTTTTTATAAATGGATTCAGACCCCATATTTGTAAGATTTTTAACAAGTAAAGAAAATGTTTCCAATATTTTTTAAATGTGCAGAGGTTAATGTTTCAGAGTAAACACACTTAAAACCCTTTTAGAAACAGAATTATTTAACCCGGAAAAATTTCTTAACATTCTTTTTCAAAATGATTTTTCTATAACAAATATTTCTTTGAATATCAATTTTGTTTAGAATAAATATGTGATTTAAAAAAAAAATCCATACCTGTCATACCTGTCATTTATCATCAACAAATTTAGAATACTCTTTTATGTAGAAGAATTAAAAAATGGACAGAGGATCTAAACAAACATTTTTCCGAAGAAGACATACAGATGGCCAACAGACACAGGAAAAGATGCTCAACATCTCTAGTCATCAGAGAAATGCAAATAAAAACCACAATGAGATACCACCTCACACTTGTCAGGATGGCTATCATCAAAAAGACCACAAATAATAAATGTTGGTGAGGATTTGGAGAAAAGGGAACCCTATTACACTGTTGGTGGAAATGTAAATTGGTGCAGCCACTATGGAAAACAGTATAGAGATTCCACAAGAAATTAATAATAGAACTGCCACAGGATCCAGCAATGCCACTCCTGGGGGACCTGAAGAAAATGAAAACACATTGGAAAAGATACATGCAGCCTATGTTCATAGCAGCATTAATTTACAGTAGCCAAGATATGGAAGCAACTTATGTGTCATTGATACTCAAATGGATAAAGAAGATGTGGTATACATTTATATGTATACATATAATATATTTAAATATATGTTATATATAATGGAATATTATATATATTATATATAATGGACTATTACTCAGCCATGAAAAATAATGAAAATTTTTCCATTTGCTACAACATGGATGGACCTGAACTATATTATGCTTAGAGAAATAAAGTCAGATAGAGAAAGACAAATACAGTATGTTATCACTCATATGTGGAATCTAAAAAATGAAACAAAGGAATGAATATAACAAAATGGAAACTGACTCATGGATATAAAGAACAAACTAATGGTTACCTATGGGGAGAGGGAATGGGGGAGGGGCAAGATAGGGTAAGGGATTAAGAGGTACAAACTACTATGTAGAAAATAAACTTCAAAGATATATTGTATAGCGCAGAGAATATAGCCAATATTTTATAATAACTTTAAGTATAATCTATAGAAATTTTGAATCACTGTGTTGTACACTTGAAAGTAATATAATATTGTAAATCAACTATACATTGATAAAAAAACAAATGCGTAGATTAGCTTTAAATCCAACTCTTACAAGTTTCTTTAAAGTATTTTGTGTTTCCAGTTGTAACACATTTATATAGAAGATTCTTATGACTACTGCTTATCTCAATACAAAGTATTTTAAAGAGTCTACTATATCTTAGATGCCTTGTTTTTATATAGAGGATATTCTTTAAGAGTTTATGCACTCTAAGCATTTCTGGATTCATGCACTCTTTTGTCTAAATAGCCTACCTATGAAGAAATCAGGAAATGATGTTCTCTCTTCAGCACTTCTCTGCAATCCCTTTGAAATTCCAGTGAAAATCAGCTGCTTAATCAGTGGTTACAATTCACAGCTATTCCCACAAAACATTGTTTTTATTAAGAAAATAATTTTTTTGCTGAGAATGCGTCATCTCTGCTACATCTTTCCTTTGGTGGTTTATAAAAAAAATAGTTCTTTGTGAATTTCATATTGAAATTGAATTGAGAAAATGCCATCAGCTGAGACATGTTAGTAACATTTGGGCCCTCCTCCATCTGCATTGCCAAATTTCTAGATGGGTGGCTTCTTTCTAATTTTCATGCTATTCATCTGTATCAGTCTTGTGCATTTTTCAATGATTTTATGACAAAGGCATGCATTTAAGTGTGTAACTATATTTTTACATTATTTTCTGTGTATTCCTTTGCCCACTTTTATTGTGACAAGAAAAATAAGCATGTCCCTAAAAGTATTTGGCTTTCTGTTTTTCATCAAGTAACAAACCTCAAAAAAGTCTTTTAAACATTATTTTAATTACTAAAATTCTATAGAATCTGGTTGTGTCTTTCTATTTTATATGTTATACAAAGGTAGAGATATTTATTTTTTATGTTCTGACTCTTTCCTCAAAATTCCTCATACTAACTGTGAAAGAGTCAAGGCGCCAGGGGCCATGTGGATGATAAGTCTTAATTTCTTTGCATTGGACATATTTAGACTTTATATTTCACTGATTCATTTTTTATTATAAAAAAATTAAAATTTTATAAATAGAAACAGAAACAAATGTTTTCGTATTTCTCCCTGTGATCAAAGTCCTGTTCTACAGACCCTCTGGTGTAGGAACCCCACGTTGAAACCACTCCCCTCTCTTCTAAACTCCTCCTAGGTAGGGACTAAAGTTTTAGTCGTATTGTAAACCTAGATCCAAGTTCAGTGTTTGCCACAAGCTAAATAACTGTTTATGGAGCTCAAAAGAACTGAAATATTAGATATCGATTAAGTTATATATACTCTTACTCTTTCAGAAGAGAAAATTTTCCCTGGTTTACTCTACTGAGTTTATTATCTAAGGTTCATTTCACCAACTTTAATGACCCTGAATATAGATATATCAGTGTTTAACAGTAACGCTTATTTTATTAAGGTGAGCTGTATTTTATTAAAGTTCTTAAAAATAAACACTCCCCAAAAGAATGCTACAAATACTTGCTTTATTTAAAAGGGAGACTCTAACCATAAAAAAAAATTATTGTACTATTTTCAGTGCCATTTCCTACATTTAAGGAAGCAAGAATCAAACCACAAAACCATTACTGATATGTGTGTTTCTCTTAGATATTTAATGACTACCACCAAAACAAATAATATTTCTTTGCTTCCACTTAATAATATTATTAGGTTTAGTCTCTAAAAACATGCCTGAAATTTAAGACTTCTCCATTATTAACCACTGTTTATTGGCCTTAAATAATAGAGTTGGAGCTATAAAAAAGGATAATTTCTACCTTAAGGGTTTGCTGTGTGACTTAGACCAGAAGCTGAGTGGATTGTTTCAAGGTAGAGATCCAATTTTAGCTACATTTGTAGTTCACAGTTGCAATTATAAGGAGACAATAATCCGTAAGTTATGACACTTGAAATTCAGATTCCAACCAGTCCATATTAATGGAGCAACCACTGTGTGGAAAATGCTGTAGTGGCACCATGGATGGCAAAAAAAAAAAAAAAAAAATTAAGCATTTTATTACAAGGAGTGAACAATTCAGTTGGGACATCACTGTGTCAAACTCTCAATATCCTGCTAGTCACTCTGATAGGTAATTGGATTATTAATAACAGAACTAACTCAAATATTTTTATTTTCACAGGTTGTTCTTCATTTTCATCCCAGGTCTTTGGGATGCTGAGGCAAGTTTCCCAGATTCTATTTGCTTGAACGCTTAGTTCCCTTCCATAAAACAGTGAATGGGAATTAGGGCCTGGTTCCCAGAAAGCAAACTGAAACTCTCAAACAAGGAAGGAGAAAGGAAAGCTCTTTCAACATTTTTAGGAGGGTGCCTCAAAAGTAAAAGGAATAACCAATGGTAAGTGAAAGGGCCATCCCCAACTAGAGGTAAATATGCATCACTGAGCAGGATATATTACTAACAAGCATGCCAGGAATAATTGAAGACCAGGTCTAGAAAGACAAGATTGTCAGGCAACCAGCACTAATTAGATGTAAATCCCAAAATGGAATCAGTTACACTAGTGTTACAAGAAGGCTGAGTATATATCTGGGTAGGTGTGTGGAAGCCAATTTGAGGGAATTTTTATCTGTGGCTTGGGGACAGAGGTATCATGTTAACATTTTTGTGGAACTGGGACAAACAGCAGACTACCCAAAACTATTTTTGGAAATCTCACCATAAACAAGGCAGAATAACTACAAAGCCCAGCCCAGGGTGGAGTAGGCGAGATGTGGCTGGGAGATCCCAGTAATAAGACAGGAAAATAGTTTTGGGAAGTTGTCATGGAAGATAAACAATGAATAACTGGGGATGGTGTTTCCCCTGAAGGCAGAGGACATTCTCATGTCCAAAACCCAGAGAGGAAGTAGTGACTTAGAAGACAAACATTCATTTGATAAGAGGCAAAGCTTTCTCTTTGTCTTTTGCCTTAATTTTAAAACATGGAAACATTAGAGCACTATGAGAGAGTGGAAAGGGAGTTAGAAGTCACCTCCTGCAACATTTATTTATTTTTTTGTTTGCCTGTTTACTAATGAATACAATGAACAGACATTATGGGAACACAATTATATTCTCTACATCACTGAGGTTATATTTTTCTGGGAGAGGCTTAATTGACACAAAAATAATTTAACGATATAGGCTCAGATAACAACAGATGCCATTAAGAAAATGAAGCAGAGTAGGATGAGCATGAAGGGGCAGAGGATAAGGGGGCCATTTCAGGGAAAGTGGTCAGCCAATAGTGAAAAGAGGACTTTAAGGAGACTTTAATGTGAAGAACTGAACTAGGCAAAAACCTCTGGGGACAGGGTGTTCTAGATGAGGAAACAGCAAACAAAAGGCCCCAGAGGCAGGCACGCATTTGGTGTCCTTGGGAGAGAGAAGGTCAGTGTGGAGGCTGGGAGTGGTCAATGGGGTTTCAGAGGTCGGCAGCAACTGTGTCCTATAGGTCTTTACAGTGTATTTTAAGGAATTGGGTTTTGCGTGCTGGGGGAAGCAGTGGAGGGTTCTGAGCAGCAAGCAGCGTGATCTAATTCTTAAAAATTATCTTAATTTCTTCTTTTGCTTTGTAGTGAGAGCTAAACCTGGATCTCTAATACCCTACATCCCTTTCTTATCACTGCTATCACTGCACACAGAGCATATGGCAAATATTATCCTAAGTGTTATTCCAGAGATACACTCTTTCACATCTTTATTGAGGAAAATTTTAGGAAGATAATGAATGAAAACAATCCTTAAAGATGAATCCCACGAAGAAAAAAGATAAAATGTTCCCAGAGATAGTAAATTTCTTCTGATGGTAGAAGATCTAGTAAAAATGGAGTATACTTTTCTCCTGAAAAAAAAAAAAATTGGTGCCAAAAATTCCTAAAAGATGATTAGAATCAAAATAATCCGCTGGAACAGAATTCTGGCGAGAGATGGGTGTTTCCTAATTCTCTCTGTCACTGCTGCCTTCTTTTTGGCATATTTCATATTATGCATTTCCTATTGCACATTTCCTGCTGTACATTTCCTATTGCTTGTTTCCAACTGGACTTTTCCTGTTGCAGCCAGGGACACTGCTTATTTGCCACCAGGACAGACACAATTATTTGTTTAAAAGGTCCCATTCTGTATACTCCTTTCCTTTTCACTCAGGTCAATCATTTGGCCATGTCTCTATTTGTCCAAACTACTAGTCAATTCTCACTACCAATGAATATAATCTTTTGATCATTTCTGTGCCTATACTAAGAACTATATTCAGGATAGACAAGCTCTGGAAGATAACTTTTCCACATACAAAGGATGGATTGAATCCCTTCCACTCAAAGCTGTGTGGTGCTAAGCAAATTACCTAACCTGTCTGAACCTGTTTCCACATGGGACTAATTCCTACATCATACGACTATCATATGGGTTAAGGGGGAAAATGTATAAACTTGTCTCACATTCCAGCACCCTATACATGGTAGATATACTAAATGATAGCTTTTATTATTTAAGTGGTTAAAATAACAATTACCAATGCAGCCTCATATTCTGATTAAAAGAAAGAACATAGTGAACCTGTAACCAATTCTGGTCCCTGAACCACGTAAAGAAGTGCAGACATGCACATGCAAGAGCTTATAAGAGAAGTCAAGAAGTTATATGAACATGTGGACATTTTTTAACCAAACTTTACATAAATTCACCACAAAATAGCTCAACTTTCAAATATGTACTTTAAGAGTTAAACAAAGAACATGATAATAAAATAGTATGATTAAACATTTACGAAAGAGAACAATCTCTCAGGATGACTTCTCTATGATGGTCAGTTTTACTTACATTCCTCTGTGGGCACACTTAAGTAAAATGTTACACAACTCAAGAAATTATTTTTCCAAGGGTTGGCACTTAGATTATTTTAAAACGACATCTCTTATTTTTTGAAAGAGATCACTTATTTTTTTCCAAAGGAGTAAAACAGTTCCTTGGCCTTCACCTCTGAACTCTCACCTTCCCAAAAGACATCTCCAGCAATCTGCAGACCCCTCCATATGGAATGATTTAATTTGACAAAGGACAAAAAGACCAATTAACTTTATTTTAATTGACTCAACTGTGTGATGTCTGGAAAAGTTGATGACTCAAAAAGAAAATCTGACAAGAATGTTTTCAGATCAGAGGGAAATTGCAAAACTTTTGGCTGTGCACCAAATAGGCAAACTTTGGCAACATCCTGTAATAAACACCAGGAGAAAATTGTTAGGTATGCAACAATTTATTCAGGACAATTTTTAAAAGGTTTCCATTGGATAAAATGGCCTTTTCTTCCTTTCATTTCATCTTGAGTGCCTGTCTGTGTTTCGTATTCTTCACAATGAACTACTAATTAGAACCAGACCTAGTACAAGCATCTCTGAAATTCTCCTCGGTAACTGCTGACCTATAACACCCTCATGATTTCTACTGTGGGCCACTATTCTCCAAGCACTAGACTTTTTAAAAAACCTGCCTATATCAGTAGATTAGAATTGAATTGCAAACTTGACTTTTTCCTTAGTATAGGGTTTCTAAACCAGTCAGTATCACATATGTCTAACATATGAAAGGCAAGAATACTGAAAAGCTATTTGATATCATTGTTCTGAGCTTGAGCTCCAGCACTGATCTAGAGTTCCATTTTCATAACAAATTTTCCACTTATGAACTGGGTGACCTTGAGCTTGATAGTTAACCTTTTCAAACCTCGGTTTCTCACCTGCAAAATGGAACTAACTATTAATTCCTCTAATTTAGGTTTATATCAAGGATAAAAAATAAATCATGTAAAGTGTTTCAGCATAGTGGGCATAATTATATTAAGTTTTACAGTCTTATCAGTTTAGAAGAAACAAAAGATGATTTTGTTTATACACATTGGGTCAGATATATAACCAGATAAAACATTTTTTGTTACTTCATAGGGTAGTTTAGCTGGAAAAAAAAAATCAATCCCTTCTTGTAAACATTGGTTAGTTTTAACTTATGAATTGTATGTGAATTTAGTTTCAGCACACAAATCAGTCAAAATCAGTCAAAATGGCTCAACCAATTTTGTCTTGTAAACATTACCTCAGGGAGACTTGATTCTAAAATCACAAAATTTTAACATTTATTTCTGAAGCCTAATTTGGCAACAGAGAACTGGGAATTACCACTTATATGAAAAATAATACATTAATTTTTATTTAGGCTTCTCATTATTTTTATTTATTCAGTTTGGTTTACCCACTTAAAATGGTGAAATGATTTGTAAGGAGTTCCCATGTTTTAAGAAATTTATATATGTTGTAAAACCACACCCCTAAAAAGAGGGAAACTCTGGGTTTTCCTAGCTACAGGTGACCTAAAGTGATATTCTCACTGTTCTCTGAAAGTCAACCAGGGGACACCAAAGTACATTATCTTGGCACTAGACTTTCCAAATAGCTGAATCCATTTGGGATGAGTGAAATGATTCATCTGCATGGAATGTAAAGGGGAAGCAGAAGTGATTCCAAAGGTAACACATTATAATAGTGCAAAGATGTATAGTTTTAAACTGACATCTTACATCGTATCTAGGAATGAACAGAATAAAAAAAAAAAAAGAATGACTGCAAAAAATTGTCCCATTTTGCTCCAGAAATTTAATAGAAAAGCTTAGATGAAGCTTCTGGATGCTTTTCCAGGGACCTTACTTCAGCAGTATCCACAAGGCTTGGAGAGCTTTGGAAAAATACTTGAGAGCTGAAAATGTGCAATACCAAAGACACACTTTTTACCTTTTCAACTCCTTAGTACCTCACAGAAATATCTTCAGATGTAACATCACTCAAACTTAAGTTTGTAAAATCAAACTTAATCACTACAGAAAACTCTTATTTCCTAGCAAGCAGTTTCATTTGTCTCTTCAGATGTCGCAAAATTCAGTTTAGATTTTGCATATAATTAATCTGAACTCTTAACTTGATACCTTGAAGAAGTGTGACATGTAAGGAAAGTCTCAAACCAAAGATTTTATGTGGCTTATAGCAACAATTCTTCTCAATTCAAGATGGGCTGCTTTCTGAGACGTATCTTGAAGTTTATGAGTGTCAAGACAAAAGTGTAAGTCAAGAATTCTTTTGTAGCTTGACATAATAAAAGAGATGCTTAAAAGATTTGGGAAATGATCAAGATATGAATTTTACAATTCTGTAATCCCCCAAAATTTTGACAGTACAGGCAGATTTTTTTTATACACAAGGAACAAATGTGTCAATATTTTCATACTTTTAATTTGTCTAAAAGAAATAATATGCTTGGCAGAGCGCTTGATATGTTACACATTACAGACACACAAATTAATATATGTCAGAAAGAAATAAGGAAAGGAAGGAAGGAAGGAAAGGAAAAGGAGGGAGGGAGGGAGGAAGGAAGGGAGAGGAAAGGGAAGGGAAGGGAAGGGAGGAAAAGAAAGAAAATATGATTTCAGATCATTTTCCTTTGTGCTAGGGTTACCAGTTGATAAGCCCTCCCTGGAAGGAGGTTTCCGAAAGGCATTCCAAACTTTTACCAGTGACTGATGAAGTTATAGAATTCATGTTTAACCAATTTTCAGATGACACAAAGTAAAGGAGGCTATCTAACCTATTGACCATCTGTCAAGTCTCTGCCTCACCATCAGAAAAAAAGATAAATGGGGTGAGGAGGTGAATTTAATAGGATGTTTTAAAATTATATTTTAAATATAGAAAGGCATAGTCACTGTATAAAGCAATTTTAGAAAAATATCAAACAGGACAGAAGGCTGTAAGTAAAACTTACAGGATTCTTTCCCATCCTTCCAGACTTGTACTCGCTCCTCAAATATAATAACTCTTCAGTGTTTCTTGCCTATCATTTTAGACATTTTCTACATGAATATAAGTATAATATGTAGACATATGTATATGTATGTGTATGTGTGTACACATATGGACTCACACACTTAATTCTTGTTAACAGTTGCATAACAATCTATTAAGTAATGCCTCTTTAATTTCCTGTAGATTGAAATTCAGTTTATTTACATGTAATGCTGAAAGAAACATCCTGATACATAGATCTTTGTACATTTATGTGAACTTTTGAAAGTGGAATTATTAGATCAAAGGGTAAAAATATAGGTGAGCTACTAGAAAATCCCTAGAAATATCCAAATTTAAATTCAGCTAAAAAAAAAAACCCATGCAACAAATATAGATCTGAATAAAGTAGTCAAAATATAACACAACACACATATAAAACAGAGGTAATGAGACAGAGAATACAGTGAAATAGTCTAACATATCATATTCAAGAATAAGAAAAAGAAAATTCAGATAATATGGGAGAGACAAACATTGCAGATAAAATGGCTGAGAAAGTTACAGAACCAACAAAAGGCACAAATGCTTAGACTGAGGAAAAACAGCAAATCTACAACTAGGGCTAACCGAATAAAACTACAGGACACCAAATACAGAAAATTTAAAAGCAAGTGGGGAGAAAAAAATTGACTGATCTAATGTGGAAATAAAATTAGACTGACAGTAAACATCCAAAGAGCAATGTTGAAGGTAATGCTGAGAATGGAAACAAGAGCATAGGTTAAAAAGCACAGAATTTTAAGCTGAGTGTAAACTCAGTTTTAGCCAAAATTAAGAAGAGACTTCCATAATAAACTAACATGAACTTAGACCTTATTGATGAAAAGATAGGGACTATATTAGAATAAAGGAAAAGGGTTTAGAATTGAGGCACTGTTTATGTAAAATTTGTTGGGAATATGGGGCTTAGCTCTGGTGCTATCTTTGTTTCAACTGAAGAAACTCAAGGTTCTGTTATTCTAGGAGCAGGTGAAGGAATTGGGGACACTTAACAAAAGTAACAGATAGAGATCATGATAGTTATTTTTAAATAGTTATCAATTTGAATGGCTGCCACACAGAACACTCTATGGGGTAGATTTTAATGATTGCCACACAAAATAGTAATTAAATATGCCCCGTACATGGAAACTACATGTGCATTGTCATATTTTGAGGAAAAATGACCTGATTATTAAAACTGAAAAGATGTTCAAATGAACTCTTCTAAAAGATAGTGAGGTCCCTATCATTGCAGATATTCAAAAGAAAAGCTAGAACACCCTTAGCAAGTAGGTTATAGGGAGAATTCAAAAAGTATATGAAAAAAAAATAAGCTTTAAGTTTTTCGTTATTTGGCCTGGAAGGATTTGAGCATCCACTGGGGGTGACTCTCTGGAGTAAAAAATAGAAATGAGTGGAAACCAGCTTTCATAGGTCCATCTTACCCAGAAAAGACCTGTCTCTGCCTGGCTACACCATCAAATAACCAAAACTATCAAAATGCCATTGTTAAATACTGGCCTCTTTTCTAAGCTTAAAAGAAAAAAGGAGTCCCTCCTATTTACATGGATTTTTAGTTTTAAAATCTAAGTGCATTTACTCAATTTCTTCAGCCCTATAACTAGAGTCGAAGGAAAAGACAGCAAAACTCTAATGGCCAATGACGATATTGGGAGTGCAGATTTCCATATTTTCAATCTGGTATTTTGTGCTCTACAGTATATTATTTCCTTTCATAAAGTTAGATCATTTAGTGGAGCCAAGGAATGGACACTTTGAACTACTGAATCAAACTTCTATAAAGCAGAGATGGCACTAAACTTAGGAGAGCTGTCTATCTATGGAATCAGCCCTGCATTCAAGTGCTCACTCTGCCGTTTACTAATTTACTAGCTGTGTGACCTTAAGCAAGTTGCTTCATCTCTCTGAGCCTCAGTTTTCCTGTCTATAAAACAAGGATCATGCGAACTATTTTGTTGGGCTATTGGGAAGTTTAAATAAGAGGGAAAAATCCTAGCTCAGTTCTGGTATGGAGTTAGTACTTGTCATGTGTTAGTTTTCTTCTCTATATCTAATTATTGATTTGTTTTTTATTTTTTAAACAATGAACAAAAGCGTTTCACGAGAGTAAGCTGAAAGAAGGTAAGAACCAAATCTGGTTGTTTACCATTGCATGCTCAGGGCTTAGCACAATGTAGCCCCTCAAAAATAAGCTAATATTATAGTTTACAACATATAGATTATATCACTAATTTGAAAAAAATGTTAAAATTAAAATTTCCCTGCCACTTTATGACTTGAATTAGTATGCTAAAGCAATGATGTTGTCTGAAAATTGGGGAGGAAAAGTAGCTTTTTTGGACTTTAAATACTAGGTCTCAACAGAAGCTATATTTTCTTATCTTCCAATACAAGCAGGCCAAATACTCTATAGGACAACGTCTTGGGACAAGCCAAAACCCCAAACATCTGACCAACAAAAGCTGCCTTTTAAGTGTGTATTTGTAAATGTCGTTTACCAAAAATCAACTTCCCATTTCAGCATGAGTGGAGGACCACATTTTCAACAAAATCCATCTGGTTTGCATTTCACTTCAAAATTTAAAACCAGGTGTCTTTCATGTGTGTTTAATTTTACAGGGAGGGAGTACCACAAGACACGGAATGATCTGAAGTGTTTTAATAACACAGATAAAAGATACTGTATTGCCAAAATACAATCACTTCTTGTTGTTTCTCTTATTGTTTTTGGTATGGACTGAATTTAAATCTTCTTTCAAATTGTAAGCTTGGGATGTCAGACAGTAAGCCTGATTTTAGGTACACATGGAGCTCACATACATTCATAGAGGATTCATAGTAGATTGTTTACACTCATTGAGAATTTCAGAAATGAGACCAGAAAAAAAAAAGAAAAAAGAGAGGGAGAGGAAAGGAAGGAGGGAACGTGGAGTCAGAGAGAAAGATCCTTCACTAACATCTTTATCAAACAATTAGTCATCCTTGAGGAATGTGGTTCAGTTTCTTTGATAGCATGAAATTTAAACAAAAGAATAAGTATTATGCTAGTTACGGAAATCAAGCTGTCTTGGGGGAAAACTTTTTGATAAATGAAAAGCAATTTCATCTCCCTTTATGCAGAGTGCTGTAAAATGATTTCTATTGGGAGAATGAGTCTACTTTTGATTAAAATAGAGCCCATGCTGTGAGTCTGTACAGAGTGTTTCCAGTCTGTCTCCCCACCCCCATCATCAGAAAATCACTAATCGTATGCAACTCTCCTAGTGCCGACACAATATATGACATTTTACACGCTAAGGCAAGTAAATAAATACCACCAAATAAGAGAGATTCCTTATTTTGTGGAATCACTAACACTTCGAAATAAACTTAATTTTTCTTGAAAATGTGAATCAATAATAATATTTTTTTAAATATCCTAAAATAGAAGCTGACATAGACATGACAGAAAAGGCATATATGATCTATGTGGAATTAAGACAATACTAATTAAGCCTATTTTAATTAATTAATTAATTAACTAATATATTTTAAAAAACTAAAAGTGTGATTTATTATAGGGCTCTGAATCTAAAATTCCCTTTCAAAATTGTCTTGAAACTATATGTTCTGCTTTTAAGGGATTAGCTTTGAAGAAATACAGTCCTTAATCAGCAGTCACAAACCCTGTGTTTCTTAGTTAACCCTTCCTGGAATGCTAAGACACAAAGATCAAGTTTACCAGGTACAATGATTCATGTCATGTCTTAAACAATATCTCTTTATTATCTTATTACATACTTTGTAAATAATCAATACAAAAGCACAAGAAAATATTTTGATTTAAGATATTTGTGCAGAGAAAGCTCAGATACCTTCTTGCATTGGGCGACTCATGGTTAAGGGATGGGGTGGGAGAGGGGCATGAGACCTCTCTGGAGCCACCTCTGGGGTGTATCCAGCAGCTTACTCTTCCAGGTTAGAGAGGTGCCACCCTGTGTTTCTGTGTATTAGTCATAGATCTGACAACCTTTCAGGGAACTCAGCTCTGTATTAAACTCAATCATGCAATGCCAACTCCATGGCTTAGTAGGGATGTGACACTAAGAGATAATTTCACTACTTTGAACTTCAGTAATAAGTGTTAAATAAGATAATGCATTACATGCACTTAGCTCTCTGTCTGGCCCATAGTAGGCAATCATTGTATTAGTAGTAGTACTATTAGTATTATTTTTATTAACCTCCAACCCAAGGTGAAGTTTGTTGCTTATTAGGGCCCTATCAGAGTACACAGGGTCAAGTGTAAGCATTGTCAACCAACAAACTCAGACATTTTCAGTCATGTTGAAATTATAGAATAAAGAAACACACTCCTACAAGCTAATTAAGATTAAAAATCACATTTACCTTTAAGAAAAGCAGAAATAAATTGGCCTTTTCTTCCTATCCCAGTTTAAAGACTCTAAGCCTTATTAAAAACAGAGTAAATAATGGCTTTTCATTAATTTGATTTATTTAAAGAAACTGAAGAAATGCACATCCTGAACTTATTATATATCACAAACTCCTGAACTGCAGAAAGAATGGAGTAAGTATATAGTCCATACTCCAGAAGCAGGAATCATTGTTTTAAAGGTTGAAACTATTTCACTTAAACCCTAACACATGGAAAGGATTTTTTCCAGATACACAAAATAAAGTTTGATAATAGAAATGCAACACAACCCTAAGGTGAGCTTGGTAGGTAAGCCAAGATTCAAGAGGGCAGAGAGTCATTTCCTTATGACTGATTCCTCACCTAAGTCCTTTCCTGTAAGTCCCTTCGAGATCTGCAGAGCTTGTAGTAGTCAACCGGCAGCAGCTGAGTTGATTAACAAAGACATTCGTTGGATAAACATTTATTGAGTATTATATAGCCAGATGCTATGCTGGACTATAGAGAAACAAGAATGGCTAAGATGCTTCTGCTTCAGCCACCTTAGAATTCTATAGCATCCAGGGCCCCTAGAAACTGCAAATGATGAGTTACTGTACAGTATGGTGAAAAGAGTTATCAAAGAGCTGCCAAAATGCAGGATGCCGTGGACACCTCAGAAGGGGTGCCCCAGTCTGCCCAATGGAGAGAAAAGATTTTGCTGAGGTTTTAGCACTTGAACCAGTGGATTTGGAATAACTGCCCAGGAGAGTCTTAGGGGCAGTAATCTGTCACAAGTGGCTGGCTTGAAGTTGTATTTGCATCGCACTTATAGATTGATAAACTGTCAGGTGTTCACAAGAGAGAGAATGTGGAAGGGACGTAACCAATATGCTAGGAGATAGGGGCGGGCAAAGTCACTCCATCTCTCTCCTCAAGTGACTTCAACTGAGTGCTTTAAGCTGAATAGAGGTTTGCCAGATTGAAATGAAAAGGGGACCCCTGGCAGAAAGGCAAGACAGAAAAAGGAAATTGAGGGAATAACAGTAGTTTAATTTGGTAAGAAGTGAGTCTCAAACTGGGAGTACATTAGAATCCCTTGATGGGTTTTTATTTAAAAAAATAGCAGTCTAGGTTTCACTTAAACCCTTAGGCTCTGGGCATGTGGTCTTGGCATGGTCTTTGTTAAAAGCTTCTAAGGTGATTCTAATGTACAGTCAGACTTCAAAACTGTAGCTTTAGCATAATGCATGCAGGGGTGGAGGAAAGGGGTGCAGAGGTGGCAGAAAGTGATGCTGGAGGGGGGCACTCCATCATATTTCCAGATGAAAATTAGGTCTCATCATATAAGCAAAGTAGAGAACATGTCAGGAATTTTTTAATGGGGGTGGGGGGGGTGATATGATAGGATGGCCATTTTCTGACATTTTAGAGGTAGTGCGAAAGCTGAATTAAATGGGAACTGGATAAGAGGAAGGGAGACCAGAGTTTATTGATTCCAATCAAGGGATGAAACATGCCACAGTGCAGGGGAAAAGAAGAAATTAATTTTAGAGACATTTGGGTGCTCAGAACCCACGTGCCTTGGAGTGTGAGGGAGAGAGAAAAATCAAGAAAAGGAGCTCATTTTAAATGTGGGCAATCTGATAGATGGTTTTTTTAAATCACCAAGTCACCACATACAGAACAAAATAAGAGGAACTGGTCTGGAGGTAAAGAAGACAAGTGAGGCACTGGACAATCTGAGTTCAAGGTACACAAGGAATAAACAGGTAGTATTTTTCAGAGTGTGCGTGGATGTCTGGGGTGGCACTTAGGAGAAAGAATGGGTTGGAGAGTTCAGATATGAACAAATGGACATCACAGGATAGAGATGATAAGTCTCCGGTGAGGATGCTCTCCCCTGGAGTGAATGTGTAGTGAGGAGAAAAGATGGCAGAGGATAAAGCCATGTGGAAACTTTAACTTTCTAGTTCAATTAAAGAATGGCTTGGGGGCATATAATATGTCTATTTAAGCACCTGATTATATAAAATATAATATTAAATAAAATGTTATTGGTTTAAGAATGAACATTGAAGCACTGCAAATTAAAATGAGATACTTTTTTTTAATCTATGTGATTAACCACCAGCACGTCCCCTTTTAAATCTGAACAGCAAATATTTTTCTCTGATAGCACATCCTTACTTACAACTGGTAGGCCTGGTAAAACAATTTTAGACAGCGTCTCAGGGGTATGAGTCAAGAATCTAAAAATACAACATTGGGTTTTTTGTTTGTTTCCTCTCTATTTTTTTCTTCCAATATTGTTAAGAGATAATTGACACACAGCACTGTATAAGCTTACAGTGTACAGCGTAATGATTTGACTTATATACATCATAAAATGGTAGCACAATAAGTTTAGTAAACATCCATCATCTCATACAGATACAATATAAGAAAAAGAAAAAAAAAAGTTTCCTTGTGAGAAGAACTCGAGATTTACTCTCTTAATTTTCATATGTAATATACAGCAGGGTTAATTATATTTATCATATTGTACATTGCATCCCTAGTGCTTATTCACTTTATAACTGGAAGTTCGTACCTTTTGCCCACCTTCATCTAATTCCCCCTCCCCGCACTTTTGGTAACCACAACTCTGATCTCTTTTTCTATGTGTTTGTTTGTTTGTTGAAGTATAATTGACCTACCTATGTTAGTTCCAGGTACACAGCTTAGTGATTCGATATTTCTATACATTTCAGAATAATCACCATGATAACAAGACATTTATTTTGTAACTGGAAGTTTGTACCTCTTAATCTTCCTCACCTGTTTCTCTCATCCCACCCTCTCCTCCCCTCATTACAGATAGTCAAGCCTAAGGAGCAGCTATAAAAACACACAAAACCTTTCTTAAAATGATATTTAATTCACAGTAACATTCACTACATGCAAGATATTGTTTGTAATAGTGGAAAAATCAGAAACAGGAATTTCTGTTCTTTGTGTGTTGCCCAAAATGATGCACAGCAATTGCATATTTTTATATTACAGTAATTAAGAGAACAGGTTCTGGAATAAGTCTTGGCTGCCTTGTTGGCTGTGTGACTGTGGGAAATCACTCACTTCCCTAATCCTTCTTTACATTATCTATACCAGAAGGATAGTAATACATACTTATTGCATAGACTTGACATAAGAGTTCACTGGGGAAAAAAATAAAAAGTAAAATTGCTAACATCTATTAAGTGCTTACAATAATCCAGGCATTCTTCCAGGTGTTAGTATTTTACACATATAAAATTTATTCAGTCTTTATGAAACCATAGTAAAATCCGTTTTAAAGATGAGGAATCGGATGTACAGAGGGTTGAACAAGGTCACGCAGCTGATAAGAGGATGCTCACCAGGCAGCCTCCAAAAGCTTTGCCTTTACCTGCTGGGTGTCTGGCATCTGGAAGGACTCAATAAATAGAGGTGATTGTTACCATTATTTTTGATTTAAAAGATCATAAACACATGGGAAAACAAAGAGTGTTTGTCTTTTGGTGGGTGAGCCTATTTTTGTTCTCCTATTGTTCTGTATTATTTTTTCACTTTTTAATTATTAACTCCTAACTTTAGAGTGCCACAAAATAAGAAGAACTTAAAATAATATAAAACAAGAATTTGAGTTCTATTTCTGCTTCTGCACTGTCAAAAGCAATTTTACTGAGTTTTTCACTTGAGTGGTTCTTTAGTATTCTCAAACATAAAATAAGAATGATATTTAACAATGATTTCCAATATTTTTAACAATATTTGAGAGTTTAGAAGTCCAATCTGGTAAACAAGCCAACATATAGTTTATCTGACTGTAGTAGGGAGGGGTAGGAGGTTTAAAGATGGGAAACACTGAGTATGAAGGCCTGGGCTACCATCCCCCCACAACACACACACACACACACACACACACACACACACACACACACACACATACTCTGGGGAGGCTTAGTTATGCTGCAGTAACAAGTAATCTCTAATTCTCAGTCACTTCGATGAGCAAGAGTTTCTTGCTCATGCTATATGTCTGAGATAGGTAAGTGGGAGAGATGGGATGTGGGAAAATGGGAGTGGTAGATGAAGCTCCCCACAGTCACTCAAGGATCTAATTTAAAGGAGGCTCCTCCATCTCATTGCTTTACTTTCAGAAGCTTATGGACTTGGTTATAAGGACAGAGAAAGAAAGGGACTGGATAATTTCATAGAGTCTTCATTCTATTCTCCTTTACCAGAAAGTGAAATGTGTCATTTTGGCCCACATTTCACTGGCAAGTACTCATCACATTGCCCAGCCAACAAGTGAGAGGACCAAGAAGTACAATCTTCCACAAGCCTGGCAGAATAGAAGAAGCAGTTGTTGAAAAAACCCAGCAATGTCCGCCACATGCATCGGGGTACCTGGAAAGGATCCTCAGAGCATAGTTTTAACACATCACTCAATGAGGTATTTAATCGTATCTTTCCCACTCAAAATCTACAGAGACTTTCCATAACTGTCCTTGCTGAACCCTGCTATTAAACACGGGGCATGAATCTATATTATATTGCCTCACTGACCCTTCCCATCCTTGGGTATAAACAGATGTCCATTTCCTTTCTTCATGTGCGCACAACCAATAATGTGGTTCTGCACTTTGCTTTTCATTCAATATCATCTTCCAAGTGATTTGATGACAACAAAGAAACGTCTGTGTTCAAGTAAAATCCAGAAATACTGGATTAAAAAATTAAAACAGTTTATTTATTGCAAAATGACTTGCTTTTAACATGCCTTTAAATTTCCCAGTTTCAAAATGCTTTTCTCATTGAACCATCATCCAAAAGTCTCAAAACTCATGCTCCCCAGAACACACAAGAAAATAACACATATTATAGAAAATATTATTTACAGAACAACCAATATTGTGATGCTCACAGATATGCTGTGACCCATATTTGGGCTGATCCTATTCTGGCAATACCTTCGACAGTCACAGGAGTGAGATGTAGATGACCAAGGCCCCAGATCCCAAATCCCACGTGCTACTGGGTGTGAAGTCGCTTAGCGGCAGTGCCCCTCACCTGACTGGAATGGTGCTGCACCACAGTCTATGCATGGTGCTATGCAACATGGGGTCTAGTTTTCAACCCTAACCCTAAGAAAGAAGTGAGAAGCCCTTTCCATCTAAGGAGGAGAATGTAACCATCACCTATGTCAGTAGAGCACAGGCAGCAAAGAGAAGACAAAAAGAATAGAGCATTAAGGCCACAGAGAGCTAACGATCCAAGCACATGGACAAACACAGCAGCATGCCTGGGAGTAACTGCCACAATCCAACATTTTGCAGAACTTTTCAAAGTAGCAGTTTGAATAAACAAATGGATAAGGACAGGAGAACTTTTTTGCAAGTGTATAAATGAGGCCTGAAAATAAAGCGTCCCAAAAAGAGAAGTTACAGTGTTAATCTATAAGATTTTATGGATTCTCATTCTATAAGTGAGAATGTTGTGTATTACCAAAAAAAAGGTTTAGTAGAATTCAATAGATTAACTTTTGGCTAGAGTCTCTCTCCTTAGACACACGGACGCAGGGCTTCTGCTAATTTATTTGTGAGAAAAAGACAGCCGTTTTATCAGAACCATCTCTGAGACAAAGAAGGAAATACTGCCAGACGACAAAAGTGCCCCATCCTTGACCAGATGCCTTTTTTCCATCACAGGTCCTCAGAGGGATAAAACTTGACAGTCAAGGCAAAAACATTCTTTGTTACTTGATAGGCCTTAGGCCTGAGTCCCTTTTGGTCTTCACGTACTAGGCTGGCTATTGCGAGAGACATGTGGTTTCCTTTTGACAATCTTGCTTGAGGCTTGCCTAAGCAGACTCAGTAGAACCTTTGTCTCAGATCCAAACTTAGTCCTTTTAATCGCATCACTGTAAATGGTGAAAGTCCTGGAAAGATGAACCCAAAGGAAAATGAGCATATTTCCCTAAAGCCTAGAAGAGAGCTGTCCAGGTTTCTCCACATGCCTTCTTTCTTGTCATGAGCATTATACGAGGTTAGATAGAGGAGTGGGAGGCCCCTTCTATTAACATGATAATACCTCAGCACTGCAGTCTGATAGGACCCCTGGGATGTTAGTGTGTGCCTTCAGACAGTGGTTGTATCACAGATTAGGCAACCTCTACGTCCTGTGAGATACAGTGAAACAAATGACTTAGATAAGCCACATCTCCCACTTCTTCTCAATACTTGCATGTATCCTGTGGCCTACCACAGGAGAGAACAGACTATACTTCCATCCAGATTTCAGAACAGCCTGACATAATGGTACCTGAGCTAGGAATGGTAGACTTCCCAACACTGGACCTCAGAATTAGACAGGTTTACCCCCAGTCATAGGCAGTGTTGGACAAGCTCAGATCTCCCCTACAACAGAGGCAGAATCTTTTCCTCTAAACTTACCCCATTCCTGAACACTTGCTCTCAATAGCCAGGATATTCACAGAGGGAAAAGGGAGCAAAAAAGGACAACATCACAGAGAATCAGTCCTTTTTGAAAATTCTACAGATAAATCATCATATCTGACAAGAGGAAACGTCAGTCAGGGAGCAGAGGGAGGATTCAATGCTACACAAATGGAAAGAGAAAGTGGAGGGAAAGGAGGTTGCTTCATCTAACAATACACCCAGAGTTAAGCCTTAATGATGTCTTATGCCTTTAAGGGCTAATCAACTACAAGTGTTCATTCCCCTCCCCCACAGTTTGCTACTCACCCCTCCTATTGCCACTTCTATGTGCAATTACCGCTGTATGGAATTTCATTTTGTTGCTCTCTTACCTTGTCTGAACCTCTTTTCTTCTTGTCTCATTCAACTCTTGTCACTTCTCTCACAAACCTCCCAATTTATGCATGAAAGAATGACATTTATTGACAGCACCAGCTAGCAGAAAGATCCTTTCTGCATGGCAATCTGACTAATGACAGGCCCTAAAGATTTTCATTGCCATATAAGGCATCTTCTTCATAAAATAGAAATGCTCGTTTTAGAAGGCTACTTAAAGACTGAAACTTGTTATAGAAGCTGGAGCTTCCTGGGAAGACAAATCTTGGATAACAGAACTTCCACACTAGAGCCAAGGTTAATATTGATTCTAGTTTATACTCAATTAGGCATGCTATCAAGAATCTTCAGAGTGAGTGCTACCAGCGTTCTCCAAAAGGTGTAAGTGTCCAAAAGATTTCTGCTACTGTAGCTTATTCATGATAACACATGACCAACCACAGTGCATGTTTGACCTGTCTATTAATTTCTGAATCAGAAAATGGACCTATATAATTTTCTTTCCAGATCATGTGTATCATAATCATATAAGTCTCTGCATCAGTTTTACTTGCCTTTAAAATGGGGAATATGATGTCACTAACTTGCAGGGTTAGAATGAAGATTATGTGACTTTACATGGTAAAGCATTCCTTTAGTAAGCCCTGGGTAAATGTTTACTACTACTACTCCGATTGATGACGATAACTGCTATTTTCTATGAATTACAGTTTCCTTATTTATGAAACGATATGTATGGATGATGAATAGCTTTCAAATACTTTTTAGTGTATCTGTTATGATTCCATAAGAGAGGCATACCTCTTGAAGCGATATAGAATAAGGGACTTATCTCTGCTATTAAGCCATATACAAAAGTGTGATCTGTGAAGACATGTATGGAAGATTCTTCCATCTATGTCTGGGAGTGGGTCCGAAGTTGCTGTATGTCAGCATAATCAGCCTTTCTGGGAAGAAATCCTGAACATGAAGCAGCGAGAGTATGCACAGACTGAAACTCAAGGACAACAGAAAGCCATGAGGCCAAGCTGGAGCTTACATCTGTTCCTCATCACCTCCAACCATGATGATGTAGGTGACCTGCAGAAGAAGCTAGCACCCTGCCCCATAGGAGAGTTGCATTGTGGCAGTCCAAGGACATGAAGAAGCCTAAAGAATTGAGGGACCTTGTGCTATCTCGTGCAAACAAAGGGTTGTGGCAGATCAGTGACAGTGGGTATGAGCTGGCCCTACGCTGAATGTTGTGTTAGTTTCAGGTGTATAGTAAGTGAATCAGTTTATCTATCTATCTGTCTCTCTCTATCAGATATAATGATTCAGATCAGTGACAGTGGGTATGAGTTGGCCCTATCATTTAGAACACAATGATACCTCTCCACTTGGCTACCAAATCTAATGCAAACTTCCCTTGTGGCCAGTGCTAGTCTGGAATCATACAGGGAAGGGATTTCTGGAAAATGCAGTTCTAGTTAGTCTAAGTTGACATGGTATGAAACCAATGCATTTAGCAAAAGTAGAACATTAAAAATCTTCATGAAGGAACTGCAATCAGAAAACAAAAGTTCTTAGCTGAAAGGGGCAAAGGTCAAGGATCCTAAACCCTTTGTCTTCTTCCTTATATCTCTCCCACAAGCCATCCCCTCCCCAGAACTCTGCACAATTTGAAAGCTATTTTCAGTTGAGCTCTTTAGAAAATAAAGATCAGTGTGTAAATTGTTGGATATGTCTTATCATATCATAGAGATATGATGTCAATTAGGCATCAGACTGTTAAGTAACATGTAATTGGATTTCCAGTCAAGATAATACAAATTATTAAAATTAAGTTAACTCTAGATTCCATCATTTTTCAGTAATTATCCAACATACCACTCTGAACAATGGTATCAACCATGTAAAAACAAATGTCCTAACAACGACTATGCTGATGCTTCAGTCCAATGGTGGGGAGTAAGGAAGGAGAATCTGGATACTTCACATATCAATACAATCAGTTTGTGACCCCAGGATTTGAGTACATCTAACCCATAGCATTTATATTTGCACAATAGGTTGTCTTTAGTTTTTTTGGTTTTTGTTTTTTTTTTTAACTGTCATGGTCTTGATAGTATGTATAGAATATTGTTTTCCTAATAATTTTTAAACTTGAAAAGATATAGTCAAAATGTAGAACGATACTTCCCATGAATCAAAGTATTTGGAATGGAAACATTTTCATAGGACACACACCCAGGATGCATTGAGTATGTGTGTGTATGTGTGTCTCTGTGTGCATTTCAGTAGCCATTTGGGATTTAGAGGTAACTATTTCTGGGGCAAGCAAACTTTTTCTGGAAAGGGCCAGCTAACGAATATTTTCAGCTTTGTGGGCCATATGATCTCTGTTGCAGCTACTCAATCTGCTATTATAATGCAAAAGCAGCCATAAACTATGCATAAATGAAAGAGCATGGCTATGTGCCAATAAAACTTTATTTATAAACACTAAAATTTAAATTTCGGATCATTTTTATGTTATGAAATATTATTCTATAAACATTTTTTTCAACCATTAAAATACAAATACCATCCTTAGCTCACAAGATATACAAACACATCATCAGGCTGGATTTGGCTCAAAGGCCATAGTTTACTAACCCCTGACCTATCTCGATAGAAATAATTAGCCAATTAAGAAAACTAAAAAGTTTTGATGAAAAACTGCAAATATTTATTTAAATTTTCTCATGTAGAAATACATTTAAGAGACTTGAGATTTTTAAAAAGTCTAATCAATTTTGTGTCATTAAAACAGTGAGTCAAAACTAAAATCCATTTGGATACTCAGAATTGTAAGGTTTCATTTCCAGTTATACCAAAACAGTACATATACTTCACGTGCATGTTGTTGTTGTACTGAAAAATCTATTATTTCATTAAAATAAAAAATAAATTTTTGCATTGGAGTTTGTTTTTAAATCAGTGCCGGCCTCTAACAAAGTTAAGATTGCATCTTGGCTACATAGAAGCATGTCAAGAATAATTAAATAATCTCCTGTCACGTCATCACAGCGAGTTGTTGAATATCTTGCTTTTTCTATCTTACGGAAAAATGAAAACCTAAGCATTCTGCCAATATGTTTCTTTCCCTAGTGCTTCAGAAGTTTACAAAGTTATCAGTTGCCATAGAAGCAAAAGAATATAAGTTGTAATACATAAAATATGTCCAACATGGCATGGATTATCAGATCAATCTCGTGTGTAAGAAAGACCTTCACAACCCTGCCAGTTGCTTATGGGTTTCCTGTGCCAGGAGGGGGAAGCTTGGTATTCCATGAGGAAATATCACATTACTGTGTTGATTCCATTCTGTTTATCTTCAGCAAGTGCTCTGGGTAATGTTATCAGAGATAACAATTTTTAAAAAGGAGTTTCAATCTCGTAGCAAAAATCAGACTAAAAATAAATCAAGATTTAATTTTCTGTAAAGTGAACCTAGAATAAAATGTAATATATATTTCCAGGAAGGAGTAAAACTCTCTCTGAAGTTTGTGTTAGATTTCCTTTGTCTTTAGGCATGAATTCTAAAATTTTGTTGATGTTAATTAAATGATGACATTAATAATAATAATATACAATGTGAATAAAATAATTCTTCCAAATAATTCAATTATTGGTATAGAAGACTGTAGACCAAAAATATTCATATTATTTCATTTTATTTCTCCCAAATTGAAAGTTACTTTCAATTTCTTTTCCCTTAAACTTACCTATTTTGATTCTTTAGTATTTCCCTATTGAAATCTTCCCATATGTATGAGTGAATTGGTTACTATAAATTAGTATTTAGTATTACACACCTCTTATTTTAATTGGAAACAAACAACATAAATATTGTTCCTATCAAATAAGAGAGAAAGAAATGAAAGTCTTAGGATTTAAAAATAATGCATCAGGAAAAAAATATCAAATTGTACACTTTAAATATATGCAGTTTATTGTATGTCAATTATATCTCAATAAAACTCTTTAAAAAATAATGCATCAGGAAGCCAGGACTATTCAGAGATTTAAAGTTAAAAGAAAGTGCATAAAAATATATTGACAAATAATAATGGCATTTCAACCCATTCATTGGACTCTTCAACCCATTTATTACATATGAACTAAAAGTAAGGAAATGGTCAATAAAATACAATTCCTTTATACTGTTCCAAATTCCTTGTTGTTATGCAATAAGAGCTTTTTGTTTGGAGGAATGTATCATAAGTGAAAGTGCATATGCTTTCACTCTGAAATGTCACGTGCCTTCATCAGACTTTCTATAGGAACAACAAGAAAAAGAGGATGAAAATTATTTTCAAAAAAGCATCTAATACCAGAAATAAGTTGCACAATTGCAAGTACAGTCCCAAAATATTGTTCCTCAACCCTGAGCATAAATATGACACCTCATTACCTTCTATTGCCATCTTTCTTTCTACAAAGTATTATAAAATGACCACTTCTTTTCTTTCCATAGAAAACGTGGTCACCCGAAAGAATGTTTCTGTTCTAATGTGTTTGGTGTATCATCAATCCTCTCTGAACTTCAGTCTCTTTATTTGTGAAAGGAAGATAAGCACATCTACATCATCATGCTTGGGGTAAGTCAAGTGAAATTATGTACATGAAAATGCTTTTCAAACTGGAAAGCACACAGGGAAAATCATCTATTATTTGTGTGATCTCCTGTATATATAATTTACAGTTTCTTCACTACTCACTCACTCTCCACCTTCACTATAATGGCATGGTTAAAATAAGTGAATGATGGAAAAATTCAAGTCCTCTTAATGTATTGCATCATCAACATTCTTTTGTATGTATTTTTATCCACATTAATAAAGCCAACCAGGGGATCTGGGACCATGTCTAGAGGGTAGCAGCAATGGAAGGGCAAAGCAGGCAAGTAGAACCTTGTTGAGCATGTATCATATGCCAGGCATTTTGCTAGACATGCCCACGTATTGTTTTTAATCTTTAGGGCAACACATAAATAGAAATAATATGCCCATTTTAAAGGTAGGTGAAGTGATGCTTAAGATTCAGGGTTCAGGGTAAGGGTACAGTGTTGTGATATTGGTTCTGCCTTTTCAAGAGACTGGATAAAGAGTTACTTTTTCACTCTTAACCGACACCCCTACCAAAAAAAAAAAAAGCCCCTCTGTTGATAACTACCTGTCTAAGTGGAGGAATCAAATACGATGCCAAGTATGGTTGTGAACCAAATCTATGGAGCGTCAATTAAACAGAGCTTTTCTGAGGGAGGCTAAAGTAACCCCTGGTGAAGGAGTGTATAATGACGAAAAGAGAGGCATGAGATATCATTTCTAAATAGCCTTCCCCATCATCCAGAAGTTAATTTCTTCCCAAATCCTTTTCTTCAGGCAACTCTCGCCCGCCCTTAGCCTTGCTCATACATACAACAAAAGTTCCCCTTTTTGTTCCACATACTGCAGTCACTTATCTTTCATCTCCAGTGGAATGAGTTATTTTTCAAAACAACATAGTTATTGTAATGAAATGGCCATGTGGTTAGGTTAGCATAGAGCATTTTTTTGTGAAGAATGGACTGACTTTGTTCCTATCTATGATATAACCAACATTCATTACCAGAGCCTTAAGTTTACATTTTAGATAATCTAAGCAAAAATTTCAGAAAGAGATTCATCTATTTTGTCCTTCTTTTTAATTGCCCTTATTCATTCGTAACTGAAAAACGAGCAAGCCTCAGTAAGAGAAGGCACTTACTTTTCCTGATCCCTTTCACTATAGAAAGAGTCTGGCTTTTAAGGGAGCACAGGCTTTGAACTCAGATCTGCGATGGCTACTCAGTATCTGTATGATCTGAGGTAGAAATCTTAAATTTAAAAGCCCCAGTTTCCTCATGGGAGTAATGATAATCTTGACCAATACTGTTCCTGGACCAGCACCTGGGAAGCACGTGTGAGGAAGTCCTCTGTCAATGGTAAAGACCTTACTTTTGACATGCTGTTGTGACTTGTTCTCATTCAGGCATTTGTTCTCAAAACAAGAAATATTTCTAGAGTGTCTACTATGTGTCGGGTGCTGTGCTAAGTGCAGCGAATGATAACATCTATGAATAATTGTATAAAATTAGAAAAAGGGAATGTGATTAGTGTCTTTAGATTCTAACACATGTTATAGGGAGAGGCAACGGTGAGCTGGAGAGTTAGCCAAGGACACAAAAAGAGGCATTTATATGGATGTAATGAAGAATATGAATGTGTTATGATATGAAAGGAGATGAAAGTTTTGACAGAGTGAACAGTGTGAGATATGCTCAAGGAACACCAGGCTTGCTCTGTCCTGCTTACAGTGATACCATATGGAGCCAAATTATACAGAAACTCAAGCTAAGGAATACAGATTTTATTTTAGTAGGAAATAGTGAGTCTTTGACAATTTTGAGTATAATTATGATACGATCAGAAGTAGGACTTCCAGAATGGTGGTGTGAGGAGCTCAGGGAACCCTTTGCCCGGTAAAGAAACATTAACTGATGAAAATTTTGTGATAATTTTAAAAAACAAGCACTTAACTCTGGAAATTTTAAATAAGGAAATATTCATTAAAGGAAGTCTCCTAACTCTAGCAGTGAGAGCCTGTGGCATCTTAGTTACTATCGACTCCTGCCCTTACCCTTGGTCGGTGTAACAGAAGCTCTACTCCAGGCAAGCGTGGCCAAGAGATGAGGATCCCTCTTCCCCCAGCTGCTAGTCTAGGATGACAGTTTCACCCCAGGAGGGGCTGCTGCCCTCTCTCTTTCGCACATCCTGTGTCGCAAAGGCCCTTCCAGGCTAAGAGCCCTGGAGCTTGCCTCCCCTGCCCAACCCCCACTCACAGGGCAGGGTGCCTACCCCAGCTGCGGTAGGCCAAGAAGGCGAGGCCTCAGCTGCCTCTACATCAGTCCACTCATAGGGAGGCGGCTCCCTGCAAGGAGGGTCAACCTGCAAGAACAGGGGCTACCTCCCCACCCAGCACTCTCTGCCGGAAGAGTAGATGATCTCCGCAGAAGAAGCAGGCCTGTGTCCCAGGTCCCAGCTCCGTTGCCGTGGAATAGAAGTTCTAACCTCGGGTTGTAGGGTAGTTGAACCTTAAGACCAGAGAGCTCTGAAGGTCTCTGTTTCTCTAAGGAAACAGACTTCATTGGGAACAGAGCATGGGGAAGTTTATGCCTGAAGGTGTCTCAAACCTTGGTGACCTTGGTCTGGAGCAGTTGAGAAAAACTGTTAGCTCCGTGATACTGGTAGCAACAAGCAAGTCTGAGAAATAAACAGAGAGAAGCAGGGAAAGAGACAGCTAAGAGGAGCCCTGCTGAGGTGAAGCGTGTCTCAAAGTCTGGCAATACCCTGCCCCTCCAAAGGGCTGGACATTAATTGGATTAAACTGTGAAGCGATTTGTGCCCCAGTCATTGTCAAAATCAATAGAGCAACCAGTTAGCAATGAGTGGAAGCTAACAGTTGGAGGTTATGTTGGGCATTCCTAAGACCGCCTTCAGTCCCACAGTTCACTAGGACGGCTCAGAGGACTCAGCATACAGCTGTACTCCAGGCTGTAAATTCCTGCAGTGAAAGGTGACAAAATAAAATCAATGAAGAGAAAAGGTGAATGAGGTGTGGTGCCGGGGAAACCAGGTGCAAGCTTCCGAGAGTCTTTCCTAGTGGATCACAAGGGAGGCATAATCCCTCCAGCCCCATGTTGTGATAGCACGTGTAAAAGTTGTCTAGCAGGATTCATTAGAGACTGGTTTTTATTGGAGACTGCTCACCTAGGCACTCTGCCTAACTTGTATAAAAATTCCAGGCTCCTGAAAGGAAAGCAGGAATTCAGCACAAACCACATCCTTTGTGCAAACAGGTTAGGCACAGTGAGCCATTCTTGTCTGTCCTAGTAATGGTGGAGACCCTCCCTAATTCCAAGTTCCCCAGAGTGAATTTCATCGCATTAAAGTTGTTAAATATGAGGTAATCAAAGTTGAACTTCTGAAAGGTTAATGCAAACTAGCAGTGTAGTATAGGGGAACTAGAATGGAGCAGAACTGAACCGAAGAGTTAAGGGGCTTCTGCATGAGTTCAATCAAGAAGTACTAAGGAGCTGAAGGGCAGAGGAAGATAATCGTCATTTTCTGCGCATTAACTGAACATATATGATGCTTGATGTAGCCCAAACCTTTATTCACAATCTGCTTTGCCGTTACTCCTCTTCACGTAGCCTATACTGAAGTTAAACTCAATACCCCTCTAACTAACGTGATAGTAGTAGGAACGGTAAAGAAGATCGTGATGAAAAATATGCAAAGTTTTACTTTTTTCCACTTTCTATACACAGATTGTACTTAATTATTCAATGAGTTAAAAAAAAAAAACAAAAAACCCATTACCAAGTATTAGGATAGGCTAGATTATGCTTCTGCAATAGTGTTCAAACTTTAGCTTGCCTAAGAATATCCTGGAGGGATTTTTAACATATAGATTTCTGGGCCCCAACTCAGAGATTCTGATTCAATCATTCTGGGGTAGGCCCTGAGATTTTGCATTTCTAATAAGTTCCTTGCTGAAGCTGATGCTCTTGGTCCAGGGACCACACTTGGAGAACACCTGTGCTATTTTAACAATATGCCCCCAAATCCCTGTGGTTTACCATAACAAAAGGTCATTTGTCACGCATGCTACTAGTCCAACCCAGCCTGCCTGGGGTGGGGTGAAAGTGCAGGGATAGGGGGGTGGCTCTGCTCCACAGTCACTCAGGGACACAGGCTGGCCTCCACCTCTGTAGCTGCACCATGAGAACCCACCACGTCCTTGGTTGTCAAAGCATGAGAAGAGAGCCATGGAGATCTCACTGCCACTCACATGGTTGACCTAGAAGTGGCACACCTCATGTCGATTCGGGGCTTATTGGCCAGAGCTAGTCATATGACCTCTGAAGTCTTCAGTCCTTCCAAAATGAGAAGAAAATTGGATATTAGTGAGCGCCTATTCTCTAAGAATGGAATTACATGTTTAGATTAGATTCAGCTGACTGAACTTGGTGTTTTATGGGGCACGGATGATCTACCTACATACAAAGCTGCTGACCCTCAAATCTTAGAGTGGCTGATTAGAATATAGTTATATAAATATTAACTCTCTACAGTAATTTAAAAAAACAGTGTGAGACTGCCATAAGGATAGACATAGAGACCAATGGAATATAATAGAGGGCCCAGGAACAAACTCTTGCACATTTAGTCAAGTGATTTTCCATAGTTTGCCAAGACCATTCAGTGGGAGAAAGAACAATCTCCTCAACAAATAGTGCTGGAAAAACTGGAAATCCATGTATAAGAAATGTAAAGTTGGACCCTTACCTAACATCAGATGCAAAAACTATCTCAAAACAGATTAGAAACTAAATTTAAGAGTTAAAACTGTAAAACTCATAGGTGAAAATATAGGGCAAATCACAACTTTTGATTTTCAATTGTTCCTTAAAAATAATGCTAAAAGCAAAGGTAACAACAATAACAAAAAATAAATTGGACTTCATTAAAATTTAAAAAAACAAACTTTTGTACATCAAAAGACTATCAAGAGAGGGAAAAGACAACCCACACAATGAGAGAAATATTTGAAAATCTTAAATCTGACAAAGGTTTAATACCCAGAATATATAAAGAACTCATACAACTCAACAACAGAAAGGCAAACATCCCAGTTAAAAAACATACAGAGGACTGGGGCGGGGAGGGTGGGGGGGACTCGAGGGAGGGGGAGTCGGGGAAGGGAGGGAGTGCGGGGATATGTGTATAGGGGCAGATGATTGAACTTGGTGTACCCCCAAAAATATATAAATAAATAAAATTAAAAAAAAACATACAGAGGACTTGAATAGACATGTCTTGAAAGAAGATATGTAAGTGACCAATATGCACTTTAAAAGATCTGAACATCATTAGTCATTAGGGAAGTGCAAATCAAAACCACAGTGAGATACCATTTCACACCTACTAGGATGGCTATAATCAAACAAACAAAACCCAGAAAATAACAAGTGTTGCTGAAATATAGAGAAATTAGAAACCTTGTACATTATTGTTGGGGGTGTAAAATAGTATAGCTGTTATTGAAAACTGTTGCCCATTCCTCGACAAGATCAAAATAGAACTACCATACTACCTAGCAATTCCAAAAGATTGAAAAACAAGGACTCCAGTTAAACATGCATGTCAATGTTTATTCAGGCTTTATTCACAGTCGTCAAAAAAAGGAAACAACCCTAGGCTCTATCAACAGATGAATGGACAAAATGTGATATATGCATACACTGGAATATTATTCAGCCATAAAAAGGAAGAAAGTTCTAATACCTGCTATAATATGGATAAACTCTGAAAATATTATGCTAAGTGAAATAAGCCAGACACAAAAGGATAAATACTATATAATTCCACTTATATGAAATATTTAGAATAGGCAAATTCATAGGGACAGAGAGTAGATTAGTGGTTGCAAAAAGGTATAATAGCAAATTATTGCTTAACGGGTACAGAGTATCTGCTTCGGGTAATGAAAATCTTGGAGATAACAGTGATGGTTGCACATGTAAAAATAATTAATGCCACTGAATCGTACACTTAAAATGGTTAAAATGGCAATTTTTGTCATATATACAAATATATATATCTCATGATAAACTATGTATCATAGTAAAAAAAACAGTTATCTCATTTTTAAATGAATACCTAAACTGTGTATGGTATAATATATACCAGAACATGGATCATACTAGCAAATAATAGAAGTTATCTTATATTTCTCTTATTATTATTAAGCTATTATTAATAAAACCATTTTCCTACTCATCATTAATGATATCATTAAATTATCATTTATCTTTAACTTAAGTTTTTTTGAGAAAGACCAGATGGAGTCAAGTAAAGTGGTTACGAGCACGGGCTTTGCAACTGGAATTCTCTGGGCTTGAATCCCAACTCTGCCATTCGTTACTTAGGTGATCTTGGGTAAGTTACCTAATTCTGTGTCTCACTTTCCTCATTTTGAAATAGAGCTAATAATAGTACCTACCTCTTAGTAGCTAAATTAAAACGTATAAAGCACATAAAAAAGTGCCCATTTTATAGTAAATGCTATGTGTGTTAGTTAAATCACATAAAATTTCCCAGTACAGTGTTTGGCTGATTTAATCTGGAATAGCCTCCAGATACCCAAAGTAACTGATGTAGTGGCTGTAGTGGTTGTGTCACATCCCTTTACTTGAAACAGAAATTTCATGGAGATTATTACATTTTGACAAGTTTTTGTATGGCAGTGATACAGTGTGATTACGTTTGGTGAGGAGAATAAAATGATTAAATTACATGGAACCATCCTTGCATCTGAGATGCAAGGAAAATACAATTTACTCTAGTCCTTCTCATTTGGATAGATGAAAAATGATGCCCAAATCTCTCCTCTCAGGGAGCAGGGAAAATGATTTGCAGTCCTCCTGAGGGGTTCCGCGGGATGGAGACTGAAGAAGGAGTCTTGACACTGAAATCTCTGGGTCCACCAGCTACAGCTGAGAGAAACTCTAAACTCCAGTTAGAGGAATCCACGGGATAGGGATGGAGAGGGTTGGCCATGGATTCAAGAGCCAAAACCTGAGACTAACAAGTCCACTGTTAACAGGAAGAGGTCTGGGTCAACTGCCTGTAATTTTATTGTTGTCTAAAACTTACTTTTATGTGCAAATCACAGTCCTGGAACTAGAAGGCAGATTTGGTCATTTGTTCATTCAACAAGCCTTTAGATGTATATTGAACCCCGCTCTGAACACCGCACTGCAAGTGAAACGAGATGTGGAGCCTTCAGACACAGCAATGTACTGAGGTTAAAAACGAAAAGAACCTTTGAGATTTAGGAGGGACCCCAGGGAGCTTTAACATTATTGCTGTTGTTTTTAAAAGGAAGTGAAAAAGGATACCGAATATTTCTTGCATGATGTCCCAGTAAGGAAATTCTTACACCTAGTTAAAAAAAAAAAAGAAAAGAAAAGAAGAAAAGAAAAACAAAAGAAAATGGGAAGATTAAATCAATTTGGGAATAAAGCTCTTTTGACCTGGTGACTTATTGAAGCAGAAAGTCGCTTCCCTCGATGGTCGTTGAGATGCCTTGTTTGTACTCACTTGATCTCTGGTCTCTTTTACCCTGCCCCCAACTCCCATTTGCCTGAAAACAGTTAAAAGGCAAAGCAGTAAATCAGGAAGTCTCCAAACCCAGCAGGGTTCAGTTTACAGTACCGCAGGGTTAGGGCTGCGAACTGAAGTCATCTAATTCCATTTTCAAAGCTGAACATCTAATGGTGAATTATCATTAATGACAGACAGCGCAGTGTCAAAGGGTTGTGTCGGGTTCCAGACCTTTTCATGCTTTAAATTCCTATGTTTAATCAAAGGTTAACCAAATCATTGCTGGTAGCAAACTGTGACTTCAAGGTACTGTGGGTGGCCTGCCTTTGCCACTGAGTCAGCCGTTGCTGATAAGAAAAAGAATATTCAGGTACAACATCCCTGGCTGCTTACCACTTACAAAAACTAACAGCCAGCTCATGAGAAATTGGGGCTGGAGAGGCTACGGCACTTTATTTTTCATTGGGGACTGATTCAATTATTTGAATGTATGATTATCGATTTGTTAAATATTCTTTAATTTGTTTGGTCAAACAGAAATGTGTCCAACATTTTTTTTTTTTTTACTTTCTTGCTTCTTTCCCAGACCTTTCTTCAGCTGCTTCTCCAAGTTACTGGTAACTTTTAGGAGCTTCCAGTGAAGCTCTCTGCTGGGCTTCCCCAGACTTGTGAAATTAGGAGAAAGTGCCATCAGGTGATGGCAGAGAGGAACCCTGGAGCGGCTTCCTCGCCATTTTTTGCTTGGCAGGCAGCGATTTAGGAGTCTGAATTATTTGAAGTGGCAAGAACTAAAGAAGATGAAATTTTCCTAAATACATAGCTGGAGGCTTTTACATTTTGTATAGATTAGGAGGCCACAAACAGTGGTTCTCAAACTTCAGAGTGCGTAAGGATCATCGGGCTACATCTTAGAAACACAGATTCCTAGCGTGAAACCCCTGGGGATTATTTCATCCACCCCCTGGTTTTACAGCTGCAGAAATGGGGACACGGGAATCAGAGAGCCAAGCCAGACGTCGGAGGGCACCGGCTGGTCAGCAGAACTGGGATTAGAATCCGGAGTCCTGACTCTCCGATGTGGGTAAGTATTGAGTTGAATGCAACAAGATTCCTCTCCCGAACCTGGACAGACACATAAACAGACCATTCAATTCATTGTGATAAATGTTATATCAGCAGGATAAACAAAGGGCTCTGGGACTAAGGAGAGAATCACTGCTGGGCATGGCTGAGGAACGCTGAGGGTGGACTTGAGAGGTAGGGGTTTACCGCAACGAGTGCAGTGCCGTCAGACAAGATGGTAGGAGCACTAGCACGGAAGAAAGGCTGCCTTAAAGAGTCCGGTGTGGTCAGGAGACTCTGAAAATTGTGCACTGTCTATAATACTCAGTGTTGGGGTTGGACTATTGGGCAGGGCAGAGGCTGGACACGGCTGGGGAAGTGAGTCAGAAACAGCCTGTAAAGAGCCTTGTATGATATCCGAAGGGGTCATTGCTGCATCCTGTAGGTGAGTCGGCCTCCCCTTTTGCACGAGTGAGAATCACCTGGGTGGCTCTTTCAACCACAGATCACTGGGCCCCATCTAGTTTCTGGTTAAGTGGATCTGGGGTGGGGCACGAGGAGAATGTGCTTGTTTAACAAGTTCCCAGGTGATGCTCAGGGGATGACATTCTGTGATCTGCTGTGGGTGTGAGCCAGAAGCAGTTTAGAAAACCAAAGAACATGCCAGCATTTACATTGTAGAAAGAAAATCCAAGGTGGGATAGAGAAATTAGGGCAGGCTGGTTGCAGGGAAAAAGAGAGGCCATATATTGTCCATTTATTGCCATTTCCTATGTGCCACATTCTGTGCTAAGAGGTAAATTTCTAGCTTTCATGTAACATAAACTATGCACCTGCCGAGTCTTAAGCATCAGGCTTTAATCGGGCTGAGTGTTTAGAATCACAGCTGATAGCCTTGCAAGGAGAGGAAGAGATACAGATTGGTGTTCAGTACTGGGACCAGCTGTTGGCTGCTGGTGCAGTGGAATATTTCCACTGGAGTGAAGAGTTTGGGCACCCTGGCCCTTTGTTAGTGGTGGCGTGGGAAGGGACTCTTGTGCCCCCCTCACCTCTCCTGGGCTGCGGTGGTCCTCTAAGTCAGGAACCTTGGAGCCTCAATCAGACCTCACCTTCCAAATGTAAAGGCAAGTCACCTGATCATGGCTTAAAATGTGAACTCCTCATCCCAGCCTTCCAAGTTCTCCTTCTTCTAGATAGTGTTAGCTCCCACAACTTTTAAATATACACCATTTATTTGTGAGAGCCTGGTTATCGTACCAGACCTCAAAGATGCCATTTTTAGTCTAATCTTCATGTCATTTCTCTTACTGGTAAAGCCTTTCTCCTTCCCTGTCAAGTCAAATCCTACCCATCCTTCAAAGCCCAGCTCAGAGTCCTCTTCCTTGAGCCCTCCCTGTATTTTCTAGCCTATGCTGATCTGGCAAATTATGAAATCCTGTAACCACAATTGACTTGTAATTCACAATTTAGTCCTTAACTATGCCTATTTCTGGTCCCTGCTTAATGTTTCTTCATCAGTCTTAGTTTCTTAGCCAGACTGCCAACTCTTCAAAGTCATCTTGTGTGCTCCCCAGGAAATTAGTGAGGTGCTCTGTACGGGATAGGGAAATCCCATTCTCAAGTGTTGACCCATAATGTCAGTCTATAATGTCAATGAAAGCAAGTGCAATTAAAACCTGAATCAAACATACATCGAATGGCACAGTAAGATGTTGCAGCAAATTACCTAAAAAAGAAAAAAAAAAAGAGCAGCTTGTTCACTGGGCTTCAGCTACACCAGCTGTTTCTCAGTATTTCTTATTCTTCAAGCTCCTTCTCTCCTCCAAGCCTCTAGACGTAATGTCCCCTCTGCCTGGTATTTCCCCACCTGTACCTACTCCTGGGTAACACCCCCAAAAACTAGATCCATTCGATGCTCTCATAGCATCCTGTCTTTCCTTTTTTGCATCCATCACGGTTTGAAATCACACGTGTTTTGATTATTCAACGACTTCTATTAACCCCACTAGTCTGGCAGCACCTTGAAAGCAGGGAGTGGGTTTCAACCCCTTTATATCCTCAGCTCATAGCACAAAGCCTGGGCATATAAGGTGTTCAGTATGTTTCTTGAATTAAAAAGCATGTGAACAAAAATTTATTAAAAATTAAAGTAACTAAATATATCTGATGGGCATGCCATTCACCCATTCTCACTGTGCTTGGTCTGTGTAACATCTCCATTTTCTGTAGGCATGTCCCTATTCTTGCAGGCATCTGTCTTCTCTTTAGTTTTGGTTTTGTTGTTGTTTACTTTTGCTAGTTTCTGAAATGCAAACGCTTAGGCATAGGAAGAGGCAGGGTTGTATAGAGACAGAATCTCGAAGCTCCAGCTCCAGAAACGTGCGCTCTGCAGTCTTGCCCCAGCCTTCCTCTCCCCGTGTCTGGGACCAGCTCCAATGTGGCTTGGCTCCTGCATGACGTGGTGCCCAGACCCCACTCCCTGGCAGACTCCTACGCTCTTCCAGCTGCAACGGCAGCATCTTTCTGATCATTCCCAGATCTACCTTTCTAAGCCAACCTTCCTACTCCTCCTGTCCAGACCTATACTTATAAGCTTTGAGATGTTTTTGCCCACATATTTCACAGCCTGCAAAACTATCATCATAGAGACAAACATAATACTTGCTTTAGCCCCCAAGGCAGTACTCCTATCTTGCTTGTCTTTATTGGTAATAAGAGGATCACACCTCTGCAATTCTCACAGGCAGCCAAAGCGAGGATCATTGTAAATATTTCTCTTGGTTCATTTTGTCCTCCGTATTTTGTCCGTAATATTTACAACACACTTACTAAAAAAGAGGAAATCCATGCCTTGCTAATCACCTGAAGAAATTATGGTAGCACAGGCCTCCTCTTTCTTTTGTCCATTTGTTTTGGATTGATTTTTCTGTTCACACTACATGTGGTTGTCAAAGATTCTAATATGATTAATTCATAGACACATACACCATTTCTCTACAGAATGTTATAAACTCTTAAAAATGAATGTCTTCAAAAGTGCCACATGTGTACCCTTATTTACACTCTTTGTCTCCCTCCTTCCAACTCCTGCAATCAAGATAGACATTGGTTTTCCTTCACCCCTTTTTTTCCTCTTTAATTACCTCTGTATTTTTTTTTTTAATGACATTCTGATATCTGGTGCAATCTTTTTCTTGAGTTAAAAATATTTTAGGATGCCTTGTCCTTCAAAGAAAGTCAAGAATTGACTGAAGCAGTCTACTTGCATCACCAGTCTTAAAAGGATCAGGAGGCATGTTACTTATTTCCAACTTTCCATTAACAATCAACCTAGATTAACCAACCCTACACTTAGCTGAAATCTTTATTTAGAGTCTGACTGAAATAGTTTTTAGATTCTGTGGGGAAGAAAAAGAATTGTGGACTGAACAGTCTAAAAACTTGGAAAGAATATCTTGAGATAATGGGAGAATGAATAGTGACAAAAATAATTTTCCTTCCCATTTCTTTTGTGTCCTAGCATCTCTCACGATCTTTTATGCATAATAAATGCTAAATAAATATTTGTAGAATGAATAAATTAACATGAACACAATACATAAAAAGTTGTAGCATTTGTTCCTACTGCTTCCAGAGTATGCAGTGTTCTTAATTCAATATGCTATCGTTTAATTTCTGTTTTGAAAACAACCCTGAAGATGCAGCCAAAATACATCATATAAACTACATTTTGAAAATCTTGTTATTTTATGTTTCATTTTAGAAGAATGGAATTTCTAATTTATTTCCCAGAGTCTTGTAAAAGGGTGGTATTGATTACAATGTTTTATTTATACTTTTGAATCTCTCTAAGGTTTAAAGTCAGCTTGAAAGCAGGGTCATGAATCTGTTCTTCAGTAAGTATAAGGCAAAGTCGCTATAATCAGATAACTTTAGTATTCACAGTAAAAAATAAAAATAACATTGAAGTCATTTGAGGTAGACAATTTGGGATGGCTCCCCTGAGTCCCCTTAGGTAATTTCACATTCTGAGATCTCCAAAACGTTGATTGATGCATCGATAAATGCTTTCTTCTGTTTTAGATAACAAAGCAACCAATGACTATAACTAAAGCCAAGTTTTGCCTTTAAAATATCCTCCAGTGAATGTCAAGCTATATCAAAGCCTAATTCACACTGCAGTGCATGTCATGAATATTGTGCTGACCATAAATTCTGACTTTAAGTCCAGATCTTATAATGACAAGTCTGCTTTCAAACTGTTAAATTGTGGGTGAGATCTCTCTGAAGACTGACTGCAGGGATTACAAGGTCATCCTTGGCTCCAGTGAATTCCATAAACTTGTGAATAAGAAGCCCTTATTTTTTTAGGGTTTTAAGTGTCATGATAAGGAATGGAATATGTCAATAACCTGCTCTGTAGATTTCCTGTCTTAGATGTCTGGATTTGATCACATCTCAGGTAATAGTTTTGCCTCATAATTATTGAAGGTGAATCATGTGGAAACATGGATGGCTACAGTGACTCAATAACATCTGAAGTTACTTGGAGCTCAAGTGAATTCATTAATTTCAATCTACTATTTTGATTAATATCCATCCCAGAATAACAAACCAAAGTTAGTTGATTTGAAGCACTTCCTTAATTATTCGTATTATTAATGTTTGTTTGCCTCAAATTGTTCTTTCATAAGTGAGCTTTAACTGATACTGAACATCCAGTCTAACCCAGATTGCAGTAAGGAAATACACAAAAGCTTTCTCAGCATCAGTTCTCCGGTTAAGAAACTAGCGTTTCTCTCTCACTACAAATGCCATTATTCCGAACCTAAGAATCACTGGTTCTGCAGCCACTTGAATGCTGTCCTCCTTCTCAGCATGTGCAGCTGACTCAGCCTTACCCTTTCGTGCATGGACTTGATTCTCCTTGTCTCTGTGCCCTCTGCCTTCAATGCCTTCCCTTTCCCTTCCTCACAGTAAGAAAAACTGTTCTGACAGTCGCAGCTCCAGGGTGCCAGTCCCTTTATTTTGAATTTCCTGACCCTGTTAGCTATTCGTATTCCTCTTTATTTCATGTGTCACTGGCCTGTCTCTCATTCTCAAAAAGGCAGAAACAATGTGTTTTTTTCCTTGGTGTTTCACCCAGAGCCAACTGCAATACTCAGTATACAGTAGATACTGCAGATTCAGATGAGTGAAGGAACATCAGTGCAATTTGGGAAGACCTTTCAATAGCATTGTCTTGCCCCCTCAAAAACTCTTTTTTTTGTTGTTAACCCTTCAAACCAACTTTTAGGCTGTTTGAAAACAGTAACAAATTATTATTATTACATCTTCCCCCTCTCCTTTCTGATCATCATTTGCAATAGGAACTATCTGGAAGTATATTGTCCAAGTGCAGGCACTTGGAGAAAAAAAGGAAGAAATTCAGGAAAATGGCTCATTCTCGGGCTAATGATTCAGGATTGGTCTTATTGATTAATGATCATAATTTATTATCTAGTTCTGAAATTAAGAGTTTTTTTTGTTTTTTGTTTTTCAGTTAAGACACACAGCCTGAAATGTTTTTCTACTTATAAAATTATAAAAGGAAGGAGTTAGGAAATGTGCTTGCTTGGTGCTTTTGTTAGATTTTTCTAGCTAAGTCATTTCTGAAATAATCTAAATGTGTAGAAGGCTAGTCTCTTCTGCAAGTCTGGTATCATTGTTTCTTAGACCTGGTAGCAAAGCAGAAGCAGGCTGTTGAATTAAGTGAAGCTGAAACCGAAGGCTTTCTGCACCACACCTGTTAATCACTGAAATGAAAGGCCAATTCAAACACTGCTGCTGGTCAAAAACTGCTTGTGTTACCACAAATTCACTTATGGCTCTCTTGGGAGCATCACTGCTGTGAAATCTAAAGAATTAGAAACTGCCCCCAAATTCTGCTCAGCAGAGAATGCAAACATTTCACTCAAATGGCACTTGTTTGTCAAATGAGCAAGGACAGGGAAATTGATGAGAGTACTAATTATTCTTGAAAGAGCCAGAGAGGAGTGGAGAACATTCAAAGACTTCACAGTGAAGCAAGGAGCAAAGGAATGAATTTCCCCAAACTTTAAAAGGCTTCTGATCCACAGACAGCAGGGCTGTGAATTAGAAACAGGTCTCCTCCTCTGTTGGCATCCTAACATTTCCCTTGTGGATTAAGGCAGTTGGAGTATAAATTTTTGAAAATTGTGAAATTTTCTCTTCTTTCGAACACTGAATATCTATGCATAATAGGAGGATATAGACCATAACTGCTTTGACTCATCTTTTGTCTCCCTGGGTTTTATGAAAGTTAATATTTTTTCCCCTAAATATCAAAAAGGAACACCATGATAGTTCAAACAGTGAAGACTTTCATAGAAAGGCTCAACTACTCACTATTTAAGCTAACTATACAAATATGAAGTTACTCTGGACTTTAAAAAGGCCAAGTAGAATTTGGTTTTTAACCTGCAGATGTGACAAAGTTACAAATCAAAAATTTCAAGAAGAGCTAGAGCAAATTCTTTGACTTAATACACTAAAACAAATGGGCAACTATTTTAAGTTCCATGCAAAGGAAAATAAAATATCCAAATTATGTTCTGCATGCTTCTTTGGATAATAAAGAAGAGACTAGAAACAAGGGCCTGAAAAGGGAAATACCTTGGGAGAGCAGGCACACATTGCTGGAAGAGGAGACCTTTGGTTCACCCTGCCCAGGTGGATTTGCATTTTTAATTAGACACACTAAGACTGAGAAACTTCCAAGCCTAAAGAAATGAAATTTTATTCTTGGCAAATCAAGTAGCATGACTGGTATTTAAGATGGGAAAGATTTAAACGTATGCCGGAGAAGGATGAGTTGCTTGATATCCCCAAAACATAACAGTGAGATAGCAAAAAATTTTCAATGAACATTTACCATTTCCTGAGGACTGTTGTAGGTCTGATGACAACTTGCACTTGCTCTCAAATTGCTTGCAATTCTTAGTGTCATAAGAAACACACAGCAATCTTATGAGACCATGTTTAGTTTAAGATACAGCATAGAAAGAGACGCCATGTGAAAGGATGAAGTTAGGAAAACCAATACTCCATGCTGAGATGGTGAGGAAAACTTGTGATAATTAAACAGGCATAGTTACTTGCTTTGCCTAATTGCAGAAACATTCCTACTGGCTGAAGTATGCTTTTCTGCCTTTGAATTGACCCTAAAGTCTTTCATTATTAATTTAATGGGGAACATAATCAATCCTGAGAAATGCTCCCATTTCTCACCTTCTGTGTCATCTCTTGAAGATCACAGCCCTCTCACAAAGGGTGGTTGATAGCATCAGAAGCAGTTTAGCACAGTGGCCATAATTTCTTTCTTTTGTCAACTATAAAGTGTTTAAACTACCCCAGGAACTCAGACAGAGCTGGGTATACCCAGATAAAAGGTAAGGCTTGGTAATTAAATAAAACTACCATGAGGAGTTATGGTTGGATGACCCCATTTGAAGTGAGAAAATGTGTTGGAAACACACTCAACTAGGACAGAAAAGACATGTTCTTCCCAGAGTCTTGCCAAAGCTCCTTCTAGGCCAATACATTTGCTCTCAATGATCTCCTACAACTAGGACTGAGACTTAATAAAATGGAGAAACACTGTGCTTGGTTTCTGAAAGTAAATACAAACTAGGGTACCATCTGGACATGCAGGTGCAATTGAGAGTCTTGTTCATCTTATGCCCATTAAGCCAGGACAGCACATTCAGTCCAAGGATGCCCTGATCACGGCTTCAGAGGTGTGCCCAAAGGCAGAAAACTGTTTCCTAGGCAGAATGGATTATTTAAGGCACTTGTAAATGTTCTGGATTACAGGAAATTATTCTAAACTAGGGCAGAAAATCTATAATAGAAGCAATCCAGATAGCTTCCATGATAAGCACAGTGACTCAAATCTTTAAAGAGGTTTTGTCTTTTTGTTTTGTTTATTTACTAGAAAGCGACTAGATTGGCCAAGCCTAAGTCCATGGAACAGCAGGGTGAGACCACTATCTCAGGCAGATTATTGATTATTGGCATTTAAAAAAATTTACAAAATCTTCATGCTGTTGACAAGTGTACTTGAGAGCTAATTACATGTGTTGGGCCCTTTTTTTTTTTTTTTTTCCCCAGCTGTGTCTAAAAGCAGGAAATGATAGGTTGTCCTCTGGCTATTTGCTTGCATGTGAGAAAAGAACTGTCAAGCAATTGTCTCAGAAACTTTCTGCCCAGTTTTGTAGGTCCAGAGGACCTTAGATATAAGAAATACGCAAAATGAGAATAAAGAGGGGGTGGGAGAGCACGGTCCTTAGAAGCCTTCCTGTGTGACTTACTAGTTATTCATTATCTCTCTTCTGCCATTTAGCTCTTCCCCTTTTGTGTTTTCTTTCCCCTTCTTTGAACTTTGGGCAATAATCAGGCGTTCAGGCTATGCTGCCTCTTAGAGGTCCCCAGAGATACTGGGGAAGCTGCAGGTTGAGACTGCCTACAAGCCACCTCACCGATTTGCCATGCCAGCCCACTCTTCTCAAAACTGCCGTGTCCTCAAGTCTTCTTTATAGAAGGACGATCCCCTTTGTTGGAGGAGGATTTTTCTCTTAAGAATTTTGGAAAATCAAAAAGCAATGCCTCATACAAACCACTTCAGAAGGATCCAATTTACTCACAGCTTGTGTATGATTACAAATGAAGTCTCCTCTCAGTGGACAGTATCAGCTCCAAACCCACACAAGCAAAGCAATAACAGCACGTGCTGTATGTGTCCTCTTTTCTGAAAATGGCTTAGCACCTTCGCTCTAATGATATCCTCAAACAATTCCGATGGACCAAGGAATGAGAGCAAGGGGCTGGTCTCCCTCAAACCATGCACTTGCTAAGTGTAGCTCTGTTGGATTCCTCAAAAGCCTTGTGCATATTTCTCTCTCAAAGGAGATTAGAATAGATTGATGTGTAATTCTGAGTAATTTGCCAGCCCTTCCCCCTTTTTATCCTAACAGGGTTATGTTAATCATCGTCTTTATCTTCAGGGGTCTCATTTTGAGCTCAAAAAAGTTGTGAAAATATCGACTGACACTTCTCCAGTTTCTACTCTAACTTCCCTTATCCATCTTGGACTTACAATGTTTGGCTTGATGCCCTGTCAATTATAACATCTAACACTTGCAGAGTCCCAGCTAAAGCTGTTCACACAGTCTTACTCTCTGTTTGATATCCAGAGCAACCGAATCCCCACTTTAGGCAAATCTTACTTCTCTCTGTTCACCACTGATTTTTGGATGGGGGATGAATGATTGTTCTGCAAGTTTTGCTACTTCCTTGGATTTCATTGCTCTCATTTCAAAATTATGCTTCTTCCCCCTCTTTTCTGAAATCAATGTCTTCTATCACTGTTTATTTATTGTATATAAAATAAACCTGATAAACTACAAGGTTGATGAGAAAAATGCACCCTTTAGCATACCAAACCACAAGTTATCTTGAGGTATAAAAATATTTATTGTCTTTGGAACTGTAGGTTTGAGGAAATACAAGTTAAAACAATAATTTTATATAATTTGGGCTTATCAACTTGGCAAAATAAAAAAAGATAAATTATTGATGAAATTATAATTTATATACCCTTTCTAAGAAAAAGTAGAATATATGTATGAAACATTTTTATTTTTATTTTATTTTTTTTAAGCTACAGAAGTTAAATTTTATTTAAAATTTTAAAATTCTCTGATTATTACATTAAGGATATTTCAAATTACATTAGTAAAGCACAAACATCAAAATGATATGGTCTTTGGTTTAAGTTACCTTATTGTCCCCTTTTATCAAAACAGATTATCTTTCTATATATTCTTTTCTTTGTCTAGAATTAAGGTTAGTTTCCAACCAAACATAGCTGGGTAGAGTAGACTAGAGGAATAAGTAATTTGATGTGGTAGCCTAATTTTGTGCATAGAGACATACACACAGACACCTCCTAATACACACATATACACACATCTTCACATAGTTCACCAAGCAGATAAATAGCCTAACATTTCTAGCAGCAATTATGGAAGCATCAATGCTAAACAGGCAGGGAAAAATAATAACAGCTTTATTGAGTGCTTATTTTATGCCAGGCATTATTATCCTAAGCATTTAATATACAAGCTTATCTAATTGAATCAGACCTCAAACTCTGTTGGTACTATTTCTGTATTCATTTTATGTTATTTTTTATTTATTTATTTTTTAAATTTTATTTATTTATTATTTTTTGGGGGGGTACACCAAGTGTATGAAACATTTTTAAATGCACGTATGTTTTAAGTGACTTTGCCTTAAAATTTTTATCCCGAGATTATTATTAAATTATGGGCAAACAAATTGATGAACAAAGATGTATTGCTGAACCATTACTTGTTTTTATTTTATTATTGTTTTTTTAATTTTATTAAAGTATAGTTGATTTACAATGTTGTGTTAGTTTCTGCTATACAGCAAAGTGAATGTTATACATATACATATATCAACTCTTTTTTAGATTCTTTTCCCATATAGGTCATTACAGAGTATTGTGTAAAGTTCCCTGTGTTATACAGTGGGTCCTTATTAGTTATCTATTTTATATACAGTAGTGTGTATATGTTAATCCCAATCTCCCAATTTATCCCTCCCCCTCTTCCCCCTGGTAAGCATAAGTTTGTTTTCTACATCTGTGACTCTGTTTCTGTTTTGTAAATAGGTTCATTTGTACCATTTTTTTTTAGATTCCACATATAAGTGATATCATATATTTGTCTTTCTCTGTCTGACTTACTTCACTCAATATGACAATCTCTAGGTCCACCCCTGTTGCGGCAGATAGCATTATTTTGTTCCTTTTATGGCTGAGTGATATTCCATTGTATAGATGCACCACATCTTTACCCATTAATCCATAGAAGGACATTTAGGTGCTTCCACGTCCTGGCTATTGTAAACAGTGCTGCAGTGAACATTGGGGTGTGTGTATCTTTTTGAATTATGATTTTGAATTATGGTTTTCTCTGTATATATGACCAGGAATGGGATTGCTAGATCACATGGTAGCTCTATTTTTAGTTTTTTAAGGAACCTCCATACTTTCTCCATAGTGGCTTTACCAATTTACATTCCCACCGACAGTGTAGGAGTGAACCATTATTTGTAATCAAATGTCCTACGATAGGAGATTGATTAAGTAAACTGGTTATTTTTAATGGAATAAAATATTTTGTGGGTACTAAAAATTAGGTTTTAACATAAAATTCTTATACTTTTAAGTAAAAATTGAGCAGACTATGAAATTTTACATATGGAATGAAGATCTATATATCTAATTGTACATATATTTATACTGAAATGAAAAAATTTGTATCTCTAAAGGGAAAGTGATCTTGTTTTTCAAGTGTCAAGTTTTTGAGTTTTGCATACTTCTCTTTTACAATAGATCACAGTTATAGCATAATTTCCCTATTTTAAAATATATAGAACAATAGTATAAGTATTTTTAAATGTAGATTACAAGTATAAAGAGTCAATCATTTGCAGCTGCAACTTTTAAAAACAAGTCCATCACCTCAGACTTCAAAACAAGGCTAAATGAAGTATGTCATATAACATATCATCATAATATGCTTTTTTGAAAACAGATTGCTGATGTTGCTTAAAAATAGAAAACTAAGATAAATTAAAAATATTTTCTGTTATTGAGTCATTCAGTATAAAATGTTTTTTCCTTTTCAAAACACTGTGGCTGTAAAGTTTTGCAGAGTGCATATGCGGTAGTTGTCTTCCTACAACTAACTCACAAAATTATCAGCCAGGTTAATAGGTGTTAATACGCCTTAAAGGCAGGCAGACAGAAGTTGCTCTGGGTTAATAGTGCTGCTCTATTTAAAGCATGTACTAGAAGCAAGTTGTCAACCCCCTTCCAACTAAGCAAGCATAGTAATACATAAACAGTGGACATTCAATAAAAATCTATTAATTTCGACAGTTACTCAGTGAGCCTCTATTACATTCCTAACTCTGTCTTAATCCTTATATAAATAAGAAGAGGTATAAGAATTGTTGCATTCTAAACTCAAGGATTAAAATTTTAACAAAGAATAAGGAGGGGCACAAATGAGAACACAAACATTTTTGAGCAGGGAGATGGTGTAAAAATCAGAGACATGAAAAAAATCAGAGAAATGGTCAAAAAGGGTATCAGAAAAAGGTTTTCGGAAAAGCTGATTATTGTTGGTTGGATGTGGTAGACTACAGGATGCAAACTCAAACACCCACAGGAAGGTAAATGTACAAGACGGGGCACTGCAAAGATGTAATGGGCAGAGGTGGAAACAATGGCAAAATGAAGCGGGGGCAGTCACTGCTCTGTCTCTATAGGTTGTTGTCAAAAGGTCTGTGAAGACCTGGTGTTGTCACATCTTGGATTTTTCAATCTTAGTTGCCTGGCTGTAGACAAAAGGAAGTATGGCCAAGATAGTGATACCAATAGATTCTATTTACCCAGTCCTAGCCCACAAATGGGTCAGGGTTCCAATCAGAAAAGCAGAGCTCTGGGAGATATAAAGGTATAATTCATTATAGGGATTTGACTTTATGCAGTTGTCAGAGGTGGCCACAGTCTATTTGAAGCTGTTGTTTATTGAGACACATTACTTGTCTCTCATGCTGGAAGCTGAAGTCAAGAAGACAAGTGGTTACGAAGGGTGAATGTCCATGAAGGGAAAACAAGGAAAAACTAGAACCTGTAATGTTGAACTGAAAGCCACGAAAAAGAACTGGACCATGCTGTGGTCTCTCCCTGTTTCCAAGCTTCCAGCTCTAATGACCGAGGAGTCCTGCAGGAGAAACTGTGCTCTGAGCTGCTGCCTGGCAACCAGCTAAACCAGCACATTAGCAATAACATGTGAGCTGTGGCAGCATCTTGGCCTCTCCTCTGACCTCCAAGCATAAAAGTGAGATGCCTGCTGCCTGATTCTCCCCAGCTTCTCTACTCTTGGGACATATCTGTGTTAGTTTCTTGACAAAAGTTGCCAGTGTCTCCTGCGGGGCATTCCCACCATCAAAGTCGGAGGTTTGCAAGAGTGGAAAGAACTTGGATGAGAGGTTAAGCAAGTTCAGTTCTGGATCTTGCTCTTTGTGGATTAAATGACCGTAGACCAGTCATTTAACTTCTTTGGTGCTCAGTCTTCTCATCAATAAGATGAGAGAGTTAGAGTCAACTCTAAACTGCAAATCTAAGAAGCCAATGACTGTGAAAAGGAAACTAATGTGCAAAAATGGTACCAGGGAAGATTTCTCACAGCTTTGTTATGCGGTTTGTATAGGTGCTGAACAGAAGATCTGAGATTAAGAGCACAGGCAGGCCAATTTAGAGGCAACACAATGAATAAGGAGAGACAGAAAGACAGAGATGTGATGGAAAGAAAAGGATGAAAGGTGAGAGACTGGGACTCTTGTCCTGGCTTCCCCTCAGACTGCTTGACCTAAACACAGTCATTTAACTGATGAGGGTCTGTTTTCTCCTCTGCAATGTGAAAGCAGGAGGCAGTGGTACTCATCATGGCTCACAATGGAATCCCCTCAGGAGATTTAAAAAAATATTGATGTATAGGTCCCATCCCCAGAGATCCCAATTTAATTGGTCTGTGACATGACCTGGACATCAGGATTTTTTAAAGCTCCCCAGATTCTAATAACACAGCTAAACTTGAGAACTCCTTGTTAGAATTTGCTTTGGTAATGGCAGCATGATTTAAGGGCTGGGGGAAAGTCTCCCCCTCCTAACATACACATACGTGTACATCACAAACCTGTCAGATTGCACGACAGTTCATCCTTAGAGGTTCATCCCATCGGGTATTGAAGCCTCTTCATTATTTATTAAAATTCATATCCTCCTGCTAAATGTGACACCTTGAACTTACAATAAGTATATCTTACCTAGAATCATAAAAACTAATTTGGAAAGAATCTCAGAGGTTGTAAGTTCAAACTGGCAAGTATTTTTACTGTGATTTTTATAGATAAGGAAGCTGCAACTCAGGGATGTCTTTCTCCAGCATTATTCTTTTCCATAGCATTTATTTTTGTGTGGATGTGGGGAGAGGTTTTAATTAATGTCCTTTTTCTTACATAATATTTTTTAAAAGAGGAGGTTTGAGACTTTAGTTTTGTGACCATGTATTATTTAAAGACCTTGTGCTTTTATGTCAATCTATTTTAGAGTTCCAAATAAATCCTTTTGGGGTGGGAATCCCCATAAATGACATTTTAGCCTTTAATATGCCTCATTTATCTAAAGCAGCATTTCCTGCTCTGTTTCATCATTGCCCTGTGATTGCTTCCTATGATCTACCTTTCGGTCTTTGTACCTTTCATCTTAATCCACAATATCTCTACTCTGCTGGCCAAAGAGAATATATCACTGCCAAACTCAAAAACAAAAAGAGCTCCCTCTTCTATTAAAAGACATAAACAGCTGTCATATAATGTACATGTCTATTCTCAAAGACATGTTGGACATTTTGCTTATATAGGAATTGTTTGAGGTTCCACTGGGGTAAATGAATTAAACTCTATAAATTTGCAACACATTAAATAAATCAATCCTTAAAGATAAAGTTCTGGTCTAAGCTTTCCCTACTCTAATTGGAGCACACCCTTTCTCTCCCCTCTAATCAGTATAGTCCTGTCTGAATCAACCTATCTGAATCAAACTGAGGTATTCTAGGACCAGATGCTAGTGAAATGATGTTTGCAAAGGTATGATCTCATCAGGGATTCCATGTTCTAAGAGGCTCACACAAATAGGAGATTATAACCAATGTATTTATTACTCTTTCGACCTAAATTCTGATTGGAATCATACAAATCTTCTTGTCAAAATTCTATTTCTGGTTTGCTTCTCCACTAGGGAAAAACAATCATTTTTCTTTACGAAAATAACTGCAAGCTTTTAGATAATTTTAAAAAAATCCTCATAAACCTGGTGTTTTCCTTCCTTTAATATCTAATCTAAAGCATAAGGGTGAGTGCAATGTTTGAGTATATTATATATTGTTTAAGACATTATTTACATGAGGGACATTGCTGTTAATATATTGAGCTGAGAAAATACTTGGTATGATACATTTTGCAACCAGATAGAGGAGGAATCTCTTAATATTTTCATAAATGTGAACAAGATTTCTCCATTGACTGACCTTATGCAGTCATTTTTTAAAGAATTGAATGAGAATTGAGTATTTAATGATACCTATGCAGAAAGAACTGAAAAATGCATTACTTTCACTTGGGAAACTTGCTAATGTGATCTGAGGTTCTTTTAAAAAAGGTTTAATATTTAAGAAGTCCCAGGAATTTTCCTTTGGAACTTTGGAATTTATTCACAAATTTCAATTCTCTCCCCTTCATTTTGAATCAAATAATATGCCAAAGATGTTTTAATAAAATATTTTTTGTGGCTCACACAATTTTAAACTATAATAATCAACATAGAATGATGTGGTAAGCATTCCTAAATTTTAGTCTTTAACTCACCATATACTTGTTATGTGAAAATTGGCGGTTACCTTTTTAAAAAGCTCTAGTATTCTCATTTTTTAAAACCTGTTGCATGAGAACTAATGATAATGTATGTAAAATACCTTGAAAAGTGCCTGACAAAAAATAGCAGTTACTTAAGAGAAAAGAGCCCTTTTAAAACAAAACATGTTTATTCATGAGAGAGTTGTTATTTAACCAATTACCCCTGCCATTAAGGATTCCATCAAGTTTTATCCTCTCCAGAAAGGTAGTCTTCCTTGTACTTCAAGTCTCTTCATACTTTGCTATCTTGATGATATTCCATTTAGCATTATAAAAATCTTTATTTTTTTCTCTATTTAATATTCTCATAGAATTGTGGTATTTAACATTAGAGGAGTATTATAAAATGGTCTGCTTCTATAGAGAAAGGTGTATTGTATGTGCATTTGTGCACATTTTGTTATACATTTTATTAGTTTATTTAAATATAATGGCTTTATTGACATAATTCACATACTATCTAGTTCACCCATTTAAAGTGTACATCCAATAGTTTTTAGTATATTCAAAGAATTATGAACCCAGCACTGCAATAAATTTTAGAATATTTTCATTATCCTAAAAAGAAACCCAATAAGCATTATCAGTCTTACTCTCCGTTTTGCCCCACCTTTACCACCCCAGGTAATTGTTAATCTAATTTCTGTCTCAATAGATTTGCCTATTCTAGACATTTCATATAAATGGAATCATATGTCATATTAGATGTACATACACACATATCAGATTTGGCTTATTATTCATAAGATAATGGTCACTTGGACTGTTTCTGCTTTGGGCCTATTGTGAATAATGCTGTGATGGTTATTTGTGTAGGAGTTTTTGTGAGGACATATATTTTCATTTTTCTTAGGTGTTTTCCTAGGAGTGGAATTGCTGGGTGATACGGTAACTCTATGTTTAATCTTTCGAAGAACTACGAGATGGTTTTCCATTATTTTGCATTCCCACTAGCAATGGATGAGTGTTCTAACTTCTCCACATCCTCATCATCATATATTATTTTCTGACTGTTTAATTAAATCTATCCTAGTGGGTATGAAGTTGTATCTCACTGAGATTTTGACTGTATCCTGCATTTTCCTGATGATGAATGATGTTGAGCATCTTTTTATGTGCTTATTGGCTATTTGCATTTCTTCTTCGGAGAAATGTCTATTGAATTCCTTTGTGCATTTTTTATTGGGTTATCTTTTATTATTTAGTTGAGAGAGTTCTTTATGTATTCTAAATACAAATTACCTCTCAATGCAGTATTTTCTTGCCTCATGGGTTGTCTTTTCATATACTTGATGGTACTCAAAAAGCAAAAGATTTCAATTTTGACAAAGTCCAATTTATTTACTTTTATCCTTTTGTTGCATATACTTTTTGGTGTTATTTCTAAGAAGGCTTTGCCTAACCCAAATACCAAAAATTTACTCATATTTAATTCTTTTAATACTTTCACTATTTCTTAGTTATTTCTAAGGCTTGCTTTAGGACTTAGTATATATACCTAAACTTATCAGAATCTACTTCAGATTTATACTAACTTTATTTAAATTAGATATAGAATTATTACTCCTGTATATCTTTTCCCTCTTCCCCTTTTTGTGCTGTCATTCCCATAAATCTTACATCTACATATGTTGCAAGCCAGCAATACATTTTTTTTAAAGTTATTTATTTGGCTGTATTGGCTCTTAGTTGCGGCATGCGGGATCTTTCGTTGCAGCATGTGGGCTCTTTGTTGTTGTGCGTGGGCTTCTCTCTGGTTGTGGCATGCAGGCTCAGTAGTTGCGGCACATAGGCTCTCTAGTTGTGGTGCACAGGCTCTAGAGCAGGCAGGCTTAGTTGCCCTGCAGCATGTGCGCTTAGTTGCCCCGCAGCATGTAGGATCTTAGTTCCCCAACCAGGGATCAAACCTGTGTCCCCTGCATTGGAAGGCAGATTCTTAACCACTGGACCACCAGGGAAGTCCCCAGCAATACATTTTTATATTTATTACCTGTACTCTGAGGAAGCTGAGAGAAGAAAGAAGAGCTAGTATATATTCATATAGTTTGTTACAGTAATTTTCTTACTTAATATTTCTTGATTTCTTCCTTTCTTTGGATTCTAGTTACCATCTGGTGTTATTTCCTTATTCTAATACAGCTTTGTTCCTACCCAATTTCTTTGTGCTGTTATTTTCAAATACATTTCCATATATTGTAGGCCAATAACATAATTAAATACATTTTTTATGTGACTTCTTTTTAGATTAGTTAAAAGAAGAAAGGAAAGACAATACATAATTTCTACTGTCTTTTATAATTATCTACATAATAACCTTTATTGGAACTCTTTTTTTTTCATTCTCTCTCTTTAGGTGGATTAAATTACTTACTGCCTGGCATCACTTACTTTTAGCTTGAAGAACTTCCTTTAGTATTTCTTCCAAGGCAGGTCTGTTAGCAATAATTTTTCTAAGTTTTGTTTGTCTTGGAATGTCTTGTCTTTGCCCTCACCTTTTAAAGATAGTTTTGTTGGATATAAGATTCTTACAGGCTTTTTTTTCTTTCAGCAATTTTAATATCATCCTACTTCTTCACACCTCCATTGTTTTTAATGAGAAGTCATCTGTGATGAGTTGTTTTTATGTTAGCTTTCAAGATTTTCTCTTTATCTTTGGCTTTTATTGTTTTCTCTCTATGTCTGTGTGTGGATCTCTTTCTGTTTATCTTATTAGGAATTCTTTAGGTGTGTAAATACATTTTTTAAATCAAATTTGGGTAATTTTCTTTACTTATTTTTTCTAACCTTCCTCTTTTTTCCTCTCCTTTTGACACTCCTGCTACATGTTTGTTGGCAAGCTTAGTGATGTCTCACATTTCTCTGAGGCTATGTTCATTTTCTCTTCACTTTTTTCCCTCTGTTCTTCAGATTGCATAATCCCTATCAATTTATCATCAAGCTTACTAGTTCTTTCTTCTGCCAGTTCAGATCTACTATGAGCCCCTCATGTGAATTTTTCATTTCAGCTGTTATTATACTTTTCAACTCCAAAATTCCATTGATTATTTAAAAGATTTTTATTTCTTTATTGATATGTTCTATTTCATGAGACATTGTCATATTTTTTCTTTACTTCTTCAACCATGTTTATTTTAGTTCTTGAATGTGTTTATAGTAGCTGTTTTGAAATTTGTTCCTGATAAGTTTGGCATGCAGGCCTTCTCACATTGCCACCTTTTTTTTTCCCCCCTGCGTATGAGAAATGCTTTCCTGTTTCTTTGCAAGTTTCATAGCTTTTGTTGAAAACTGGCCATTTTAGAACATATATTTTAATGGTTCTGAATATGAAAACCCCTACATGTCCACCTCTGCCCTGGGCTTATTTTTGTTGTTTGCTTACTTGTTTAGTGACCTGGATGAACTATTTTATGAAGCCTGTGTCCCTTGCAGTATGAAGCCTCTGATGTTGCTCCTCAGAGGGCATGGCCTTGGGCATGTGCACAGTTCCCCTGCTATGACAGTAGTTGTAGCAAGGTCTCTCTTTGTCTGCTTTTTTCTGTGATCTGTGTTAAGCTAGCTGCCTCTTTCGGTATCACACCCGGTTGTTAGCGTCCAGTGATTGCTATCTGATTTCTCTATTGTTTTCAGTAATTCTTTGGATCCGGAAACTACTCCACATCATGTTCCATTTAAATTCAGATGTCTTTGAGGGGGTACTTTTAGGAGCCAGGCTTTGAGGTTTGCTCTCGACACCAGGAGTGTTCCTAGTTATCTCTTTTTTTGGTTCTCTCTGGTGCCTAGGACTTAGTTTGTTGCTCTCATGGAGCTACCAGCCCCCTCTTTATTTCTTATCACTAAAATCTTCATGGTTTTAAAGAGTGTCATTGGACTTAAACTTCCCCATTGTCTGTTCTGAACCAAGTTAATTCCATGGGAGAAACTTTGGGACTCTTAGTTATTGTGTCCTACCTGTCAGCCTTGGTCAAAACCCTTGGAATCTGCCTGCGGAGCTGGAGTTACAGCCCTGCTCCATGTGCAGCTCACTCAGCAGTAGCATCCCGTCTTCGCAACTGTCAGCTCTCTCAGTGGAAACTCTGCCAACAGGTGAGGTGGATGAGGGCCCCAATGCCTGGCCGGCCACACCTAGAGTAGAGCCTCCGCCCTATGAGAGGGAGCCGGGTGGAGGAAACCCTCACCCCCACTCCCTAGCCTTGCTCGCCTAAAACATAGCCTCTGCAACAGGAAGCTGAGGGGGATGAGAAGCGCTGGTTTCGTGCACAACTTGGGGAGATACCATAGCCTTCCATGGAGAGCTGGAGCGTGGAAAGAGGGGGAGCAGGAAACTTGTGTTCTTTGTTATATGGACCCAGAGTAGAGCTTCCGTCACGTTAAGCTGGGGGCAGAGGAAGGAGGGAGTAGGTCGTGTTCAGACACCACTGTTTGCCACTCTTCTTACTGAGATTTAAGAGATGTTCTTGAATAAATGTTTGTGGGTTTTTTTTTTGAAATTATTATTAGCTGTATGTCCCTAGGAAAATTTGCAGAGATTTTAAATGGTTGTTTTTTTTAAATAATTTTCATCATTTATGGTTGTTTGGCTGGCGAGCAGGTCTACAGAGCTTCTCACACCATCATTTTGGAAGTGGATCACCTAGTCAACACATTTTTAACTATACAAGGGGAAGACATGTTCTTCATCCTACCACAAGCAGCTATTGTTAACATTTTGCCATGTTTCCCTCCAGGACATTTTTATAGACTTAATTTCTTTCCTTTGTCATTCTTTCCTCCCTCCCTTCCTCCCTTCCTTCCGTCCTTCCGCCCTTCCTTCCTTCCATTTTCTTCCTTCTTTTCTTTCTATTTAAATGTTGAAAGTTTCTGCTCCCCCTCTCCCCCCCAGTTCTCCATTGAAGGCTATGGTATCTCCCCAAGTTGGTCAGGACACTAGCTCTTCTCATCACCTTCAGCTTTCTTGTTGCAGAGGCTGTATTCTAGGTGAGTGAAGCTAAGAAATGGGGTGGAGGGGGGCGCGATTCCTGCATCCAGTCTCTTCTCATGGGGCAGAGGCTCTGCTCCAGGTGTGGCAGGCTAGGAATCGGGGCCCTAATTCACCTCAGGATAGCTCAATTTTACCAGTTTCTACTCTGAAAGAGTTGACTTCTCTCTGTGCAGTTTTATATATTTAATATTCTAAGATAATGGTTTTACACTTATGTAATATTTTAACATTCTAGAGATATATTAGTAATATATTTCTGTCATTTATTGAGCACGTATTGCTAAGCATTTTATATATACCATCTCAACACTCATACTTGTATGAGATAGAGGTTCTTACCACCATCTTATCATCTTTTACAGATAATGAAACTGAAATTCACTCAGAGAGACTAACCCTCAAAGACATAGAACTAGTTAGGGATGGAGCAGGGTGATCACTAATCTGTCAGGTTCTAATTAACATGGTTGTGCACGATTTTTTTCTGCCTTTATTATTATTTCTTTTTTAAGGAAGATTACTAGAAGTAAAATTACTAGGACAAAGGAAATGAATATTTAAATTTTCTTGATAAGAATTGACAAATTGATTTCTAGAAAATTACTTTTTATTAATTATTTTTCTCTGCTGCAATTAATGGGGACTGGAATATCCCTTTCATTTTTTCACCAGAAATAGCATTACATGATCATTTTCATTTATATTCTGTTACTATTGATTTTGAAAATGTTTCAATTCTCTCAATATAAATTATTTATTTATATACTGAGATTCTTGGGGCTTTTCTTACAATTTTTTGAGCCCTTTACATAAAATAATATGGATAAGAGCTATCAATATTTACTATAAGTGCTTTTGCTTAACTTGTTTTTCACTGTTTTATTTTGGCTGAATACATTTTTTATTATATAAACAATTTGTATGCAGTCAAATTTCCGGTAAACTCCCTGTCAAGGAGCTATATTCAAGATTCCAATTCCAGGGAACTGGGCAGTAGATCAACTCTCTCTGCATTTTTTTTTTTTTTTAAACCCAGACACTTTAGGAGCTGTGATATTCTATATTATAGACTTCAGTTTTCCTTCATCTGGGAGGCACATCTTTCAACTTAGTTGATGGGTTAGCTGGGAGACATTAACCAGGTAATGTGAGCAGAAGCACATTTCTCAATTCTAATTCTCTCTCTCATTTACCTGTTTGAATGAGAACACCTCAGTTCATCTTGAGTAAGTTTATGGTAACTAAGCTCTTGAATATTCTTTGGTAAAAGGGTACTTCCATAGGGCTTCTAAAACACATACTTCACTATCAGTTAAGAATCTTAGTTCTTACGTCTTTCTTAGACAGCATCGCCCCCTAGTCAGGTGCCTCCCATACATGTCTCCATTTCGTTCCTTCAAGAGGGCAGCCGTATTTCGTTAGTCCCCAGCGGTCATCTGTCTGTGTGGCTGGAAGTAGGTGTTGTAATGACTGCGTGCTCTAGGTCAGCTGTGTAGACAGGTAACCACTGATGGTTACCGCCGCCCCGACCCCAAATTCAAACTAACAGGTGCATCCTCTGCAAGTGACCTGCTTCTTATCATTAATTTGAGATAAGACTAGTGACGGACATGATTTTATTCTTTCCGTAAACTATCCGGCTGGTTGTGGTATTAATAGAAAATATTGATCCAGATAACTCACAGTCCAGTTCATTTGGGAGAAGAATCAACTTCTATGGGTGAATAGTTTTACTTTTGTGGTTCGAAATAATATATAATCATATTAAGTTAGTCCAGAAATAAGTTGAAATGATGTGTTTTCCCACCATTCTCCCTAAATACACATCCTGGGCTATAATAACTTGCAGTTTTCCTCTGCCATGAAAGCAAAACTTTCTAACTGAAACCTTTAGAATCATATAATCTATATTTTATTGGCAGGGGCAAGGGGTGTCTTAAATATGAAAATTCCAAACTGGCATTTCCTCCAGAATGCAAAGAGGGCTCCCTTTTCAGATGTGACCTTATCCTGAACTTCTCTGAAACAGCACAGTCAACTGTGCTGTGAATGTCTTTGACCTTATCAGTTTACTGAAATTTGAAGCCATATCTATATATCTATATATATAGATATGTATCTATATATGCAGATATATATCAAGTTTTATTGGGGAAATGATAGTCCAAAACTTCAGATATTTAAAACCTCTTCATAGGAAAACATGAATAATTGTTATTACTAATTAAAAATGCTCAACCTGTTATTATCAGGTCCTGTGTGGGTCTTCCCTTCATAAGCAAAAACATTGGAAGATTAAAAAGTAGAAACCATGATAACTAATGTTAAAGTCCCTAGAAGTATACTGTTATACTTGGAGTATGGAGAAGGAAGTCAGTTACAAATTTTGTTTTAGGTAATTGCTATGGCCGCGGTTACCAGGAGAAACAGAAATTCTTCAAAAGCAAACTCACAATAAAGACAGCATTTTTTCCTTCAGTGAATTCCACAGAATAGGCATTTGTCAAAGGTCTCACCCAGTAGCTCCACAACATGCCATGCTCTGCTAGCACATCCTTGCTAGAGCTATTCTCAATGGCTCAGAGTGAAAAAAGAAAAAGAAAGAAATTCCTCTGAGTAAGAATAGGGACCAACAGGTCCCAACCTGGTGGAGAATGTTTGATAATACCAACCTTTAAAGGGTTTAATGTTTTTATGAAAGTGGTTTCGTTAGCTTTAATATGCATTTATCATACATTTTGCTAGTGATATTTTAAAATAAATATTCCACCAACTTAGTTTGTAAATCCAACTTTTGACAAGACTGAGAAGAAATAAAACCCTCTAAAGGGAAAACATGTCCATGTTTGTTGTGAATACTCAAAATATGCCTAAAAGCATCCTATAGAGAATATCTTTTAGCAAGCACACTTGGCCCCAACATCCGTGCTCTTATGTTTTCCTGAACAAATCAACCCATTCAGGGACTATAAAACAAGAATTCATATAAAAATGTATGTAAGAAAGACACATTTCTCTTTTTAAAAGCTCATTCGTCCATAATGAAGCTATTAAAAGAAGGTTCAAGTTAACAATAAAGAACAAGGGGTAATTGTGTGAATATCTGTGGTGGGAAGGTCCAGACGAATGGTGGTGGGGTTAGAATGATGGAGACCTGGTGACCAGACAGACCACAAGGATGTCCTCTGGGGCTTATTTGAGTATAAATAAAGAGAAGGAGATCTTCACAGATGTGCCAAAGATTCATGGTAAACAGCTGGCAGACATTCCAGTTAGTGAGGAAAGCGTGGTGCTGGGGCGTGCTGGGATTAGGAGAGGAGAGGCCAGGCAGAGAACAGGGGTGGCGGTGGACAGGGACGAGCAGCAGGCAGCACACAGAAGCTGAGGAAGAAAAGCAGTCAGAATCTGGGAAGCACAGCTACAGTGCATACCCAGAGAGGTGTGTTCAGGAATAAATCTCTGATACCTGAAAGGTCTCCAGTTCTAGAGAGACTGGGGCAATGGAGAGGCTCACAAAGCAAGGAGTAAAGCACACGTGACTCTGCTTCTGAAATCAAAGAACCTTAACAGGATTTTCAGAAATAGAAGGGGACACGTCTTCCTAGGCAATCCATGTCAGTAAGGGCAAGCCATTTTCAAATTACGCAACTGTTCTACCGTCCCCCTACAATCTATCGTAACAAGCCACTGTCACGGATAGGAAAGCTTCTTCTTGCACAGGTGCGGTGGGACAAATGAAAAAGTTAGAAAGCTGAAAATCACTGAAATAGGGGCTTAGTCATAAAAAAAAATCAAGCAAGGAGCTCAGTATGGTTCCAGAGTGCAATATTGGAGACACAATTGCATTTAGGTCAATCTTGATGCTGAGCTGGGAGCACCAGGCAGCTAGAACAGGAAGCTCACGCACCTTAGATTCAAGTTGGCCAGGGCTCAGTTCCCAATCTGCCACACACCCTGGGCATGTTTTTAAGCTCACTGATTCTCATTTTTTTACTCCTACTTTAGATTCCCACGACCATGTATTTAGAGAAAAATATACGTCTAGTGGTCCGACATGGAATTCCAGAAGCTCATTTACATTACTTTAGCTTTTAAGTGGTTTATAACATCCTTCCCATGACCCCTCCACAATCTGCCCCTTCTCAACCAGCTGGAAATGTCCCTCCAATCTAATTCTCTGAGGGTGGGGCTCAGGCAGAGGATGCTACAGAGAGAGCAAAAGAAATTGATGGAGAATACGCTGGGAGCTGGGGGGGGGAGGTAATGACCATGAGTATGGGCTCTCGGCAAGTAAGGGGAGGGAAGTCCGAGAAGAGCTGGGGCCCATGTGGTGTAAACCCCAAAATGCAACTGCTCTGAGACGGTCAGGTCCCTTCCTTTGTGTTCTTCTCAGGTTCCTGGCACCGCTTGCCACCTGTGACGAGGGTCTCTTTATCCCTCTCCTCCTTGGCTCTCTGAAGAATGAACTCTTGTTTCAGACATTTAAAAATAATGAATAACACAAATAAGTATATAATTACAAATCAAGATAAGTGCTAAGTAAGAAAAGAAGAGGATGCAATGAGAATATAATGGGGAACTGTTTTAAGTGTGGGGGTTGGAGCTGAGAAGTGGGGAAGCAGAATCAGTAGAAGTTAAACGTGTAAAAGGTAGAAAGTTGAAAGAGTAGAAGGAAAGGGGTTTCTAGGCTGAGGGAACAGCAAGATTCTCTTCTACCATCACTGGGATAATTACTCTGAGAAGCAGCATCCATGTCTGTCTGTTCTCCAGAAACCAGATGGGCTTTAGAACCAATTGACCTGTGAATGACTTGATGCTTACAAATGAAAAAGAAAAAAATAATAGAACCACCACATTAAAATTCTTTAAAAATGACACTACATCAGCAATATAGAATGAAAAATGAAAACACTTTAAATTGTAACTATATGGATAAAGTCATTTCCATTGTGACCTTACATGTTTCTATCACTTTTCCCAGGTCCCAACAGAAGGAAAGAGGAGAGAAAAAGGTAAAATGTTCCAAATTGTCCTCCCCCAACCTGCCACTGGTGTTTAAGGAACTTAGGAACCTCTTAATTCTTCCAGAACAGTGTCATCAATCACGTGCTCCCGTCTGACACGTGCTCCATGGATGAGGACTCTCAGCCTCTCCCATTTTCTTCTTCTTCATTTTCCTTTCCTGGCTGATGAGCCCTGACGCAGCAGCTCTCCTGGGTGCTCACCTTCACGCCTGCTGGGCTTGCCAAAGGCTGATGGGCACCAGAGGAAGGCTGGGCCAGTCTGTGATATCTGTCTTGAAGCCATTAATTTCTTATACTGAGGGCTCTACTGATTGCTCCTAAGAGTGGCTTCTGTCATTATAGAAGCTTCTGGCACTATTTTTCATCATTGCAAGAAGTTGTTGAAAGTTACTGGTCTCACTGTTTCAGGGAGATTACGCTGACAAATGGACTGGGTTTTCCATCCTCATTTCCGTAGAGCTCTTCACAGGAGGATTAAGTCACGAGTCCTTTGGCATTCTGACAGTAAGACAAGCCCAAATGATAAGCATTAAATATTATCAATAGGCTCTTTCTTTTGCCTTTCTGAATACAAGATCTTCACCCCTCTGTTTATCCAAAGCATCTATTAGCCTCCAGGGATGTTTGGATATTGTGAAGAAAAAGAGCAAGTTAATATTTGGCCTCTGAAATCAAAATAGACAGACTATTGTTATGAGACTAGAATTTTCAGGTTCTTTTGAGCCTTTGCTGTCCTTTTAGGTTATGAAAATACACTCAGGGGACTCACCGTGCTGTGGAGAGTGTGATCCATCTGGGTCAAGTGAATGTGAAGAGGAGATATGATTTGGGGGAAATAGAAGCAGTGTCCAGTCTCTTCAGGCCTAGGAAATTCATGGAAAGGAGAAGAGAATAGTGAGAAAGGAAGGCAGGTAGGTATTTCCTGATGCCCTCTCCATGGTGAAGAGGAAAGAACATTCCGGAGAGGTGAAGAAAGAACACCAAAGGCAGAGAAGGGCTCTGCCCGCGCCACACTGAGGGCTCTAGAAAGAGGTCACCTCTGTAATGTCATCACGCTGGGAAGTGGCCACAGCAACTTGGCGATGGCAGGTGGTCAGGCAGGGGGTGGCCTCAAAGGTTGACTCTATGGAGTCACCCTCGCTTTTGAAGCAACTGAGATGCTAGCTGGGGATCTTGTTACACTGGTTTGATCACATGGGTTACTGAGCAGCCTGCAAGGCTCAAGGCCAACTGAGTTAGACCCTGCAAGGTCTATACACAAGCAGAAGCCAAGGTCAGGCTCGTTTGCCAGGGAGGCCTACTCAACCCTGACCACGCTGGCAAAGACCAGCTTATGAATCTGGCCAGCTGCACACTTCAGCTGCAAATGACAAGAGGACCAGCAGACCAGCTGGATGCTGGGCATTGTCCTAGAGCCCATGTGACAGACAGCATGGAGTCTGCGGGCCCGGCCCTTCCCATTAACTTAAGGCTATGTGCTTGGCACCTCTTTCTCCATATGCTCAGACACTAACTTAGGGAGAGAGAGAGTGACAAGAGATGGTATTTGAATGACAATTTTATGACACTTAAATGGACTATTTAGATTAGACTAATATTGATACCACGTGGTTTATTTATTCTTATTATTGTCTTTGGAAAATTTTTTTAAAAGATGATAAACAGTAGCGCCTTAATGCCAAAGATCATGCTTTTTTCATCTTTGCATCTCTTCAAGTACCTGACCATGACTCTACAAGTAAAGGAAGCTCAAAAAAAAAAAAAAAAAAAAATCCCTTGTAAATGATTAATGAGTAAATAGATATTTTTAAATTTCAATGGTTCACAAAATCCTAGAAAGTAGCTCACAGTATCTTACAGTGTATCCTTATTTCCACACTGCCCTCACTCAGTGCTCCAGAGACATACATCACCTTGAGGAAGAAGAAGCCACGTCTATAAGACTGGTCTTCCAAACTTTAAGAATTTTTGTTTCCTAGTCATTTTTGTGTTAGAAGGAGGCAGTCACATCCAGTTTGTGAAACCCTGGCTACAAGAGATTTTCAGTCAACACACAAAGGTTCACAGAGGCTGTTCCTTCCAAGAATAACCTCCCAGGGCCCCATTCAACAATAAATATTGCCCAACCTCCCTGTGCAGAAGTCAGCGTAAGGCCGCAAACACTAAGGAAATTGCCTCAGCGTCCAGCCGGCTGATTTGGCAGGCCAAGAGCCAGCGCACAAAGAAGGCCTGTTTCTGTTTCTTTTCCTCATACTTTTCCTCCTCACCCAGCAGTAAGCCATGGAAAGTTATGGAACTGCCTGGGAAGACTCTCTTTTTCCTGCAGACCCACTAATTATGAAGAACCAAAGGTTTTGCTTAAACTGTCTGGGCAGCCACGATTCTGACCACTGCACATACTGCAAACATGGCCTTCTGTAAACCTCACTTTTAAACAGAGTCTGGGGAGAAAGGCCTCAAAGTCTCCACTCACGTTATTTCAGTTTTGGGCTCCTTCCTCCAGGAAAATTAAAATAAAGACAACAGCCATTTTATCATGCATTCACCGAGTAGAGTCCTAAGGAACGTTCTCTTCTAGTGTCATAGATAGAGCACCAAAATAACAACTTTGTTATCTTAAAAGGACAGACTTACCTTGTGATTCCAGTAATGAATAAAGTCATTGGAGTTCCTTCATGACCTGGGCCAAGGCCCTTTACCTCTCTGGGTCTGAATTTCTATTCCGAAAAAAAAAGGAGACTTTGTAATATTGTTTGAAGTTCTGTCATACAGGATAGTTTTTAAATTATTAGTAGGATATAAATCTTGACACTTTGACCTGAGTTACACTTTTTTTTCCCAAGAATATTTTAGGTGATTTTCTAAATTCCATTTCTTGAGTTGATTAGCTTGTATTATTCTATAAATAAAAACTTTCCTTCACAAGCTATTTGGATACCTTGAGACAAAATTCATACAGGAAATACAGGATAAATGTTTCTTTCCCATTATGGTTTATTGTCTTATCAAAGCCAACAGAGCTATGATTTTTGCCTGGAGTTGTTCATTTGTGATTTTTCTCTTTGGAGTTCTGAGTAGCTGTCTCTTCTAGGTAACTGTGTTTTCATGCTAAAGGAAATAGAATGTACTTTGTTGGTGGTATCAGCTGAAATCAGATATTTGTTGGAACCTGCCTTGGTCCATTTACTAATTTCTGAATTTTTTTTAAAAAGTGCTAATAGCTTTATTAATCAGAAGGCTCACATACTGTATAATCTTCATTCCTGGCCATAAAAATATATTTAAATAATCTAGGCAATTTCAATAAGAGAAATGACATATTTGTTAATGAAGAAACAACACTGGTGAGATATTGAGATGCCAGCTCCAAAATGGTGACTGGTGTTAAGAAATGCCATGATAAAGAGCTTTGCCATACACGTGCTTCAGTATATGTACAAAGTGATCAAACAAAATTGTTCCACAATTTGCACTGAGTGCACAAAATGTATGTCAGTTTGAAAACTATATAAGTAATAAAGGTAAGACATAGTTTAACAAAAGCATGCTATTTATATATTTTTTAAAATTTTTAAATTATTTATCTATTTCATACATATTAGTCTATATATGTCAACCCCAATCTCTCAATTCATCCCCCCACCAAAACCTGATTTCCCTTGCTATTTATATTTTTGGAAATATTAGCTTCTATACACTCTAGACATACCGCTCTATTAACAATAACCACTTGGTTTTGTTGAGTTCTCAAGAATATCTCTTGGCAACATTCTTCACCTACACTTGGGTTAGACAAGTGCAAATATCTAGCAGATCACACATGTGTAACTATTACTTTTCCAGTTACAGGTGATTATGTTCAGAAAAGAATGCAATAATTCCTTTAATGTTAACTCTACTTAAATGTCCATTTTTCCACCTTTGTCTCTTGCCAGAAGCACAATAATTATTCCAGACCTGAGCTATGTAATAAACGTTTGGGAATAGTTTTACTTGCTAGAGCTGTTTCTCATACTAAGACATAGAACATGTGGTCTTCTGCCATCTGGGGCCTTTATATGTAACTTTTCCTAGTTCTCCACCAGAGTTAGTCACATGTTCTGAAATACAATAATGCAAATAATAAGATGTCATTTCACCTTTGGCTCAACCTATTATTCAAAGAGCCTAAGGAAGTCAATTAAACTATTCATCTGAAGTAGAATTGAAAAAATGGTATGTTGGAAAATAACGCAGAGGGTGCATTTGTGTTGTAAGTTTCTATAACTATTACCAAAAGATTAGGAGTTTACAGCTTGATGGTAATCCTCTGACAAAAACCAAATAGAAGAGGGGGATTTAGGAATCAAATGATCACATTTTAACATGTAACCAGGGAGGGTGATGAAAGCATATTAAGAATAAAAAAAAGCCAAATACTAACAGATGTGGACTATTGTACGAAGAACTAACCCAATAGGCATTCACATAGAAAAGAATCATGGAAATGGAAAACTAAAAGGAGTTAGCATTCAGAGGCTGCTTTTGTCTGTTTTCAGGTAGACTGAGTTCAGCTAAGTTTGCTGAGAAATTTGCATTGACGCGCCCAACCTAGATGCATGGTAAATAAGTCTTGATGTGGAGATAAGTTGTTGGCCCAGTGGGTGGAAGTAGGGACTGGAAATAACATAGAGGAGACATTCCAAGTACTGGAATATACATCACTGTATACATTACATTACACGTTGGACTCTTGAAAATGAGAAGGCTGGTTCTTCTGGATAATTCTCTGTGGGTAGCAGTCCTGAGAATGGACTTCCTTGAGTTTCTCCCCCAACACTCACCCCAAGTCCAGGCTGAACATGTGTATACACAACTTAACAAGCAGGTGATTTCCTTGGACTTATCACCTGGTTTTACCAGTCAGTTACCAGAGCTCTCACAAGTTTGCTATGACCCACACGGCTGTCAGGTGCCCTGGCCCCAGCCTCGCTCACCAAGCTCAATCACGGGCACTGTGTCATCCTCCAGCTACACTGGATTTCTGCCAGTCTCTAAAATACAAGCTCTTTCCTGCTCCCTGCCTTTGCCTCTGCCTGAAATGTTTCTTCTCTAGGTTTTCTGTATGTTTGAGTTGATCTCATTCTTCAGATCTCAGCTTAAATATGACTCCCCAGAGAAGGTTCTCCTGAACACTAGGTAGAGTGTTTCTCTTTTAAGCAGAAGGGAAACCGTCTCTGTTAGTATCTACAACAGCAGCCCGTTACTCTCCTGATGATGACTTGGTTTACTTGTCGGCTCACTGAAAGGCAAACTGGGCAGG